>NC_086447.1:74868220-75030720 GCF_028390025.1 Pseudophryne corroboree
ATTGCGGTCAACTTTTCATGGACCTTATTACTGTATATGTGGTTCTTTTGACTTTGAATGCCACCTGAACAAGTTGTGATCTTATCGGTGGAGTGACAGACATCATGCACTTCATACGTATATACAGTGTATGTGTGTGTGTATATATATATATATATATATATATATATATATATATATATATATATCTATATACTGTATACATTTATATATATACCATATTCCAGTAAGGCGACACTCTGGAGACTCCAATGTAGTGAATCAAAGTGATGTTTTAATGCCAACGTATATATGGGTTCGGTATGTTTTACCGCCGTTCAGGATCCCGGCATTCAGGAGACCGACGCTGTGATCCCATCAGGTGGAATGCCGGCAGGGAGCGCAGTGAGTCCCCTTGCTCGCCACACTATTCTATTTGCCCTCGAGTGGTAGAGTGGACCTCCATCCGAGTGGGAATTCCATGCCTCGTCCGGGATTCCGACCACCTCCATTTCTCTGGGTGTCAGGATTCCGGCATTACTATCCTGAATGCCAGGATCCTGACAGCCGGTAAATTGACTGCAACCTATATATATATATATATATATATATATATATATATATATATATATGTATGTATATGTGTGTGTGCTGTTTATGTGATTTATGGCACCGGTACGTGCACATCACTATCTCTATGGATAGACTTAGACCCTTACCAGGCCATTTAATTTATTTTGCTCTTTATATATTTGGCCACTGTTGTGTGTGCTGGGCCCTTTACTAGGTTTTGCCCCTTTGTACCTGCTAGTTACTGCATCGGTATCTGCTCTGCGTTTTGGTATTGTCCATTGTGTGACATTACATCGGGGGTTGGGTATATGACATGGCACTGCTGTATGTGCTTATTTATCACATTTGTCATCTTGTGGAGGGATGTAGTTATGTGACTGGCGGTCAGTAGACCGCTGGTCACAATACTGACGGCTACATCCCATCCCCCTATAAATCCTGAAAGTTAGCATGCTGACATGTATATCCAGATACATTGGGAATAGAACCTGTGGCAAGAGCAGCTCACCTCCTAGCCTGCAGAATGGCGAAGGCAGTGAGCCCGCAGGGGGCTTCATTGCGCTCACCCCTTCTGGCATTCTGCTGCCAGGAACCCGCGGTCGGTATGCTGACTGTTTGGATCCTCAGCGCCGGAAAGCCATACCCAACCCCTTGTGGATTATGTTTTTGTATGTGCATTTTATTTTAATTTTATTTATTTCTATTTTCTCTAACGTCCTAGTGGATGCTGGGACTCCGTCAGGACCATGGGGATAGCGGGCTCCGCAGGAGACAGGGCACATCTAAATAAAGCTTTTAGGATCACATGGTGCGTACTGGCTCCTCCCCCTATGACCCTCCTCCAAGCCTCAGTTAGGTTTTTGTGCCCGTCCGAGAAGGGTGCAATCTAGGTGGCTCTCCTAAAGAGCTGCTTAGACAAAGTTTTTTAGGTTTAAATCTCAGTGAGTCCTGCTGGCAACAGGATCACTGCATCGAGGGACTTAGGGGAGAGATTTCCAACTCACCTGCGTGCAGGATGGATTGGAGTCTTAGGCTACTGGACACTTAGCTCCAGAGGGAGTCGGAACACAGGTCATCCTGGGGTTCGTCCCGGAGCCGCGCCGCCGACCCCCCTTACAGATGCTGAAGATCGGAAGTCCGGAAGCAGGCGGCAGAAGACTCCTCAGTCTTCATGAAGGTAGCGCACAGCACTGCAGCTGTGCGCCATTGTTGCTACACTTCTCACTGATCAGTCACGGAGGGTGCAGGGCGCTGCTGGGGGCGCCCTGGGCAGCAATATTAAATACCTTTAGTGGCGAAAAATACATCACATATAGCCATTAAGGCTATATGTATGTATTTAACCCAGGCCAGTTTTCTTAAAACCCGGGAGAAAAGCCTGCCGAAAAGGGGGCGGAGCTTATTCTCCTCAGCACTCAGCGCCATTTTCCTGCTCAGCTCCGCTGGTGAGGAAGGCTCCCTGGACTCTCCCCTGCACTGCACTACAGAAACAGGGTAACAAAGAGAAGGGGGGCATAATTTGGCGATATTTATATATTAAAAGCGCTTATAACAAAAACAACACCTTTTAGGGTTGTTTATATACATTTATAGCGCTTTTGGTGTGTGCTGGCAAACTCTCCCTCTGTCTCCCCAAAGGGCTAAGAGGGTCCTGTCTTCGATTAGAGCATTCCCTGTGTGGCTGCTGTGTGTCGGTACGTGTGTGTCGACATGTATGAGGACGATGTTGGTGTGGAGGCAGAGCAATTGCCGGTAATGGTGATGTCACCCCCTAGGGAGTCGACACCGGAATGGATGGCTTTAGTTATGGAATTACGTGATAATGTTAGCACATTACAAAAGTCAGTTGACGACATGAGACGGCCGGCAAACCAGTTAGTACCGGCTCAGGCGTCTCAGACACCGTCAGGGGCTGTAAAACGTCCCTTACCTCAGTCAGTCGACACGGGTACCGACACAGATGAATCTAGTGTCGACGGTGAAGAAACAAACGTATTTTCCAATAGGGCCACACGTTATATGATCACGGCAATGAAGGAGGCTTTGCAGATCTCTGATACTGCTGGTACCTCAAAAAGGGGTATTATGTGGGGGGTGAAAAAACTACCTGTAGCTTTTCCAGAATCAGAGGAATTGAATGACGTGTGTGATGAAGCGTGGGTTAACCCAGATAGAAAACTGCTAATTTCCAAGAAGTTATTGGCATTATACCCTTTCCCACCAGAGGTAAGGGTGCGCTGGGAAACACCCCCTAGGGTGGATAAGGCGCTCACACGTTTATCAAAGCAAGTGGCGTTGCCGTCTCCTGATACGGCCGCCCTCAAGGATCCAGCGGATAGGAGGCTGGAAACTACCCTAAAAAGTATATACACTCATACTGGTGTTATACTGCGACCGGCAATAGCCTCAGCCTGGATGTGCAGTGCTGGGGTAGTGTGGTTGGATTCCCTGACTGAAAATATTGATACCCTGGATAGGGACAGTATTTTATTGATTAAAGGATTAAAGGATGCGTTTCTTTATATGCGAGATGCTCAGAGGGATATTTGTACTCTAGCATCAAGAGTAAGTGCGATGTCCATATCTGCCAGAAGAAGTTTATGGACGCGACAGTGGTCAGGTGATGCGGATTCCAAAAGGCATATGGAAGTATTGCCATATAAAGGAGAGGAATTATTTGGGGTCGGTCTTTCGGACCTGGTGGCCACGGCAACTGCCGGCAAATCCACTTTTTTACCTCAGACCCCCTCCCAACAGCCGCAGTCCTTTCGCTCCTATAAAAACAAGCGAGCAAAAGGACAGTCTTATCTGCCGCGAGGCAGAGGAAAGGGTAAGAGAGGGCAGCAAGCAGCCCCTGCCCAGGACCAGAAGCCCGCCCCGGGTTCTACAAAGCCATCAGCATGACGCTGGGGCTTTACAAGCGGACTCAGGAGCGGTGGGGGGTCGACTCAAGATTTTCAGCAATCAGTGGGCTCGCTCACAGGTGGACCCGTGGATCCTGCAGATAGTATCTCAGGGTTACATGTTGGAGTTCGAAAGGTCTCCCCCTCGCCGGTTCCTAAAGTCTGCTTTACCAACGTCTCCCTCAGAAAGGACGACGGTATTGGAAGCCATTCACAAGCTGTGTTCTCAGCAGGTGATAGTCAAGGTACCCCTCCTACAACAGGGAAAGGGGTATTATTCCACACTATTTGTGGTACCGAAGCCGGACGGTTCGGTAAGACCTATTCTAAACCTGAAATCCTTGAACCTGTACATACAGAAATTCAAGTTCAAGATGGAGTCACTCAGAGCAGTGATAGCGAATCTGGAAGAAGGGGACTTCATGGTGTCCCTGGACATAAAAGATGCTTATCTGCATGTCCCAATTTACCCCTCACACCAAGGGTATCTCAGGTTCGTGATACAAGACTGTCATTATCAGTTTCAAACGCTGCCGTTTGGTTTGTCCACGGCACCTCGGGTCTTTACCAAGGTAATGACCGAAATGATGGTTCTTCTACGAAGAAAAGGCGTATTAATTATCCCTTACTTGGACGATCTCCTGATAAGGGCAAAGTCCAGAGAACAGCTGGAAGTCGGTGTAGCACTAACCCAGGTAGTGCTTCAGCAACATGGGTGGATTCTGAATCTTCCAAAATCTCAATTGACCCCGACAACACGTCTGCTGTTCCTGGGAATGATTCTGGACACGGTTCAGAAAAAGGTGTTTCTCCCGGAGGAGAAAGCAAGGGAGTTATCCGAACTTGTCAGGAACCTCCTAAAACCAGGAACTGTGTCAGTACATCAATGCACAAGAGTCCTGGGAAAGATGGTGGCTTCTTACGAAGCAATTCCATTCGGCAGATTCCATGCACGAACATTTCAGTGGGATCTGCTGGACAAATGGTCCGGATCGCATCTGCACATGCATCAGCGGATAACACTGTCACCAAGAACAAGGTTGTCTCTCCTGTGGTGGTTGCAGAGTGCCCATCTGTTAGAGGGCCGCAGATTCGGCATACAGGACTGGGTCCTGGTGACTACGGATGCCAGCCTACGAGGCTGGGGAGCAGTCACACAGGGAAGAAACTTCCAGGGCGTGTGGTCAAACCTGGAGACGTCCCTTCACATAAATATACTGGAGCTAAGAGCAATCTACAATGCTCTAAGCCTGGCAAAACCGCTGCTTCAGGGTCAGCCGGTGTTGATCCAGTCGGACAACATCACGGCAGTCGCCCACGTAAACCGACAAGGAGGCACGAGAAGCAGAAGAGCAATGACAGAAGCTGCAAGGATTCTGCGCTGGGCGGAAAATCATGTCATAGCACTGTCAGCAGTGTTCATCCCGGGAGTGGACAACTGGGAAGCAGACTTCCTCAGCAGACACGACCTTCACCCGGGAGAGTGGGGACTTCATCCAGAAGTTTTCCACATGATTGTGAACCGTTGGGAAAAACCAAAGGTGGACATGATGGCGTCTCGCCTCAACAAAAAATTGGACAGATATTGCGCCAGGTCAAGAGACCCTCAGGCAATAGCTGTGGACGCTCTGGTAACACCGTGGGTGTACCAGTCAGTGTATGTGTTCCCTCCTCTGCCTCTCATACCAAAGGTACTGAGAATTATACGGAAAAGGGGAGTAAGAACAATACTAGTGGCTCCGGACTGGCCAAGAAGAACTTGGTATCCGGAACTTCAAGAGATGCTCACGGAGGATCCGTGGCCTCTACCTCTAAGAAGGGATCTGCTTCAGCAGGGACCTTGTATGTTCCAAGACTTACCGCGTCTGCGTTTGACGGCATGGCGGTTGAACGCCGGATTCTAAAAGAAAAGGGCATTCCAGAGGAAGTTATTCCTACCTTGATTAAGGCTAGAAAGGAAGTGACTGTACAACATTATCACCGCATTTGGCGAAAATATGTTGCGTGGTGTGAGGCCAAGAAGGCCCCAACGGAAGAATTTCAATTGGGTCGATTCTTACATTTCCTGCAAGCAGGATTGTCTATGGGCCTAAAATTGGGGTCCATTAAAGTTCAAATTTCGGCCTTATCAATCTTCTTCCAGAAGGAATTGGCGTCAGTGCCTGAAGTACAAACTTTTGTCAAAGGTGTACTACATATACAACCCCCAATTGTGCCTCCAGTGGCACCGTGGGATTTGAACGTAGTTTTGAATTTTCTCAAATCTCATTGGTTTGAGCCTCTAAAATCGGTAGATTTAAAATACCTTACATGGAAGGTAACCATGCTATTGGCCCTGGCTTCAGCCAGGAGAGTTTCAGAGTTGGCGGCTTTATCGTACAAAAGCCCATATCTGATTTTCCATTCGGACAGGGCAGAACTGCGGACACGTCCTCATTTTCTCCCTAAGGTGGTTTCGGCTTTTCACTTGAACCAGCCTATTGTGATGCCTGCGGCTACTAGCGACTTGGAGGACTCCAAGTTACTGGACGTTGTCAGAGCATTAAAAATATATATTTCAAGGACAGCTGAAGTCAGAAAATCTGACTCGTTGTTTATATTGTATGCACCCAACAAGATGGGTGCTCCTGCGTCTAAACAGACGATTGCACGTTGGATCTGTAGCACAATCCAACTTGCACATTCTGTGGCAGGCCTGCCACAGCCTAAATCTGTAAAGGCCCACTCCACAAGGAAAGTGGGCTCATCTTGGGCGGCTGTCCGAGGGGTCTCGGCATTACAACTCTGCCGAGCAGCTACGTGGTCAGGGGAGAACACGTTTGTAAAATTTTACAAATTTGATACTCTGGCTAAGGAGGACCTGGAGTTCTCTCATTCGGTGCTGCAGAGTCATCCGCACTCTCCCGCCCGTTTGGGAGCTTTGGTATAATCCCCATGGTCCTGACGGAGTCCCAGCATCCACTAGGACGTTAGAGAAAATAAGAATTTACTTACCGATAATTCTATTTCTCATAGTCCGTAGTGGATGCTGGGCGCCCATCCCAAGTGCGGATTGTCTGCAATGCTTGTGCATAGTTATTGTTACAAAAATCGGGTTATTACTATTGTTGTGAGCCATCTTTTCAGAGGCTACTTCGTTTTTGTTATCATACTGTTAACTGGGTTCAGATCACAAGTTGTACGGTGTGATTGGTGTGGCTGGTATGAGTCTTACCCGGGATTCAAGATCCTTCCTTATTGTGTACGCTCGTCCGGGCACAGTACCTAACTGAGGCTTGGAGGAGGGTCATAGGGGGAGGAGCCAGTACGCACCATGTGATCCTAAAAGCTTTATTTAGATGTGCCCTGTCTCCTGCGGAGCCCGCTATCCCCATGGTCCTGACGGAGTCCCAGCATCCACTACGGACTATGAGAAATAGAATTATCGGTAAGTAAATTCTTATTTTCTTTTTTTCTTTTTTTTATTGTTACTTTTCATTTTCTATTTTCATAATTTTTTGGTACCTTTTGTATTTCACATTCTGCAATATTTGTGTATTGTTATGTATTTTATCAGCCGCCTTGCTGTTTGTTCTATTACTACTATGCCATGTGCTGTGGGATATTATACTATTATGCTGCATTTAGATCGCAAATGCCGGATCCTACCCGGTAAGGGAAACGTGTTCTTACCGGGTGGGATCCGGCATTTGCGCTCCGTTGCAGGCTTTCCGACCCGGCAATATACCGGGTCGGTTGCCATGACAACGGAGCGCGCAGCAGGGCGGGGGTGGAGGCGGCATCGGGGGATGAGCTCATCTCCAGCGCCGCCTCTCCCTATCTTGTGAATGGGAACCGTGTCGCATCGACACGGCTCCCATTCACACCGCAACTGACCCGGTAATCAACCCGGGTAAAACCCTTCTTTTTTACCGGGTTGATTTACCGGGTCAGGCGACCCGCTAAATCGCCCAGTGTGCTTTCACATCGCACACTGACCCGGGTCGACACGGCAATATGCCGTGTCGATACCGGGTTATTTGTGCGATGTGAAAGGGGTATTACTTGCCGTATGACGCATCCTATTGGTGATACCCTCTGTGCTGTTATTGCATTATAATAGTTCTCCCACATGTGTTCTTTTGTTTATAGCCTGCATGCTGTCCTGTGTGTTGTCAGTCTTCTCCAATAGATTCCCTATTGATACCACATACTGACAGCCTCTGTGGAAATTTACTGTACATTATCTTCCTTTGTAGGACTGCACACCACTATGTTGCTATTTTGTTTCTGTCTGTAGTTACTATGGCCCTCATTCCGAGTTGTTCGCTCGTTCTTTTTCATCGCATCGCAGTGAAAATCCGCTTAGTACGCATGCGCAAAGTTCGCACTGCGACTGCGCCAAGTAACTTTACTATGAAGAAAGTATTTTTACTCACGGCTTTTTCATCGCTCCGGCGATCGTAATGTGATTGACAGGAAATGGGTGTTACTGGGTGGAAACACGGCGTTTTATGGGCGTGTGGCTGAAAACGCTACCGTTTCCGGAAAAAACGCAGGAGTGGCCGGAGAAACGGTGGGAGTGCCTGGGCGAACGCTGGGTGTGTTTGTGACGTCAACCAGGAACGACAAGCACTGAACTGATCGCACAGGCAGAGTAAGTCTGAAGCTACTCTAAAACTGCTACGAGGTTTGTGATCGCAATATTGCGATTACTTCGGTCGCACTTTTAAGATGCTAAGATACACTCCCAGTAGGCGGCGGCTTAGCGTGTGTAACTCTGCTACATTCGCATTGCGACCGATCAACTCGGAATGAGGGCCTATGTTTCAAGGTGTTTGTTTCTATGATTGCCATACATAGCCCCGCTGATGTTTCACCGCTATTGCAGACACAGGACACCAGGATTTATAGGGGTTATTCTGTTGCCTGAGCGCTTCCAATATATACCCCACTCATTGTAAATGACACAGAGAGCCACACTGCTGTAGTCAGCACGGATGGTGTAATGGTTAGCATTCACAGCACTGAAATAATGGATTTGATTCCCACCATGACCCTAACTGTGTGGAGTTTGTATATTCTACCCATATTTGTGTGGGTTTCCTCCGGGTGCTCCGGCTTCCTCCCACAATCTAAAAATATACCGATAGGTTAATTGGCTCCCAACAAAAAGTAACCCTAGAGTGAATGTGTCTGTGTGTATATGTGATAGGGAATATAGGCCCTCATTCCGAGTTGATCGGTCGCAAGGCGAATTTAGCAGAGTTACACACGCTAAGCCGCCGCCTACTGGGAGTGAATCTTAGCTTCTTAAAATTGCGACCGATGTATTCGCAATATTGCGATTACTAACTACTTAGCAGTTTCTGAGTAGCTCCAGACTTACTCTGCCTGTGCGATCATTTCAGTGCTTGTCGTTCCTGGTTGACGTCACAAACACACCCAGCGTTCGCCCAGGCACTCCCACCGTTTCCCCGGCCACTCCTGCGTTTTTTCCGGAAACGGTAGCGTTTTCAGCCACACGCCCCTGAAACGCCGTGTTTCCGCCCAGTAACACCCATTTCCTGTCAATCACATTACGATCGCCGGAGCGAAGAAAAAGCCGTGAGTAAAATTACTTTCTTCATAGTAAAGTTACTTGGCGCAGTCGCAGTGCGAACATTGCGCATGCGTACTAAGCGGATTTTCACTGCGATGCGATGAAAAATACCGAGCGAACAACTCGGAATGAGGGCCATAGAGTGTAAGCTCCACTGGGGCAGGGACTGATGTGAATGGGCAAATATTCTCTGTAAAGCGCAGCGGAATATGTGTGCGCTATATACATAACTGGTAATAAATAAATAATAGTCAGGAGGGGTTGCTGCCTCACAAAGAGCTGCAAAGAAGCAGAGTATGCCACGTGTGAAGGACCTTGTACTGTCAAGTTCTGGGCTAGCTGCGCCGAGAGTGCTCGTTCGGCACAGATGTAGCCAGGATGAGCATGGCTACATTTGTATTACAGTCACATTAACAAGTGGTTTGTTCATTCATAGAATCTCACATTGCAATGTTCATGTAACTGAAGAGCAGGGGAAATGGAGATTTTTGAAAGGCACTAGTCACACCATATGTACAGGCCACACCCCTTGTGTAGTCCACACCTCCAAAACACTAGTTACACCCCCCACATCACTAGTCACACTCTTGGTGTACTGGTCACACCCCCTGTGGCGGCACACAAAAGGCCCTTCATAAATTTCAGCTCCAGGCCCAAGTGGACCTTAATCTGGCACTGGTGGGAGTTGATGACATCAAAAATAAGAGCCCTCTCTGCAGTCAGGTCCATCTTGAATTTGGTAGCTGCGACACTACAGCTAAAAGAGACAACTGGAGCAGCCGGCATCTCCAGGAACCCCAGGAGTGATGAAAACAGGGTTGTGAAGCCAAGTCCCCCGTGAGGCTGTGCTTTTGTTTTTTACAACCAAACACTGGGTATCTAAAGGGTATGTGACACTGTGATAAAAATCAATTTATATGCATATTTATGAAAGATGTGCGGCGAACACTTTTGGGTTCATGTTTTGGTTTTGGATCTGGATCCCCGCTCTTGTTTTGAATCTGGACTGGTTTTGCCAAAACCACCATTTCGGGTTTTGGTTTTTAGATCTGGATGATTTTTGAAAAAAACATAAAAACAGTTAAAATCACAGAATTTTGGGGTAATTTTGATCCTACAGTATTATTAACCTCAATAACATTCATTTCCACTCATTTCCAGTCTATTCTGAACACCTCACGCCTCACAATATTGTTTTTAGGCCAAAAGGTTGCACCAAGGTCGCTGGATGAATAATCTAAGTGACAAAAGTTGGCGGCAAAAACACCTGGCCCATCTAGGAGTGGCACTGCAGTGGCAGACAGGATGGCAATTTTAAAAACTAGGTCCCAAAGAGCACATAATGCAAAGAAAAAAAAGAGGTGCAAGATGGAATTGTCTTGGGCCCTCCTACCCACCCTTATGTTGTTTAAACAGGACATGTCCAGTTTAATAAACCCATCATTTCAGGGAACAGGTGGTCTCCCTGGAAAAAGCTTGCCAAGTTCTCCGAATCATAGCTAGCTACAAACATACCACCACCATATTTGATGACTTTTCACATTATGAGAAGAGGCAAGAGGAAGAGGACAGAGTCAAGAAGGTGATTAAAAATTAGAGAGGCACATGCAATCAGGAATAACACAAAGGCTTTCACCTTCACTCCTATATTGGTGTGGAACAAAAAGGACTTCAACCAAGCAAATATTTAATTATTAATTACCACATTACTTGACAAACTGAAAAACTAGGGGCCAAATCCTCCTTCTCCATTTTCAGGGATTAAGATAATCTTGGATTTAAAACTGGGATGCAAATAAATTTGTGTATACCACAGGATCAAGATTGGATATTTTCCCTTCCATTTTTTCTGTAGACTTATTTTGTGAAAATCTCATGGGTTTCTTTATTTTCCATTTTTTATTGCATTTTTATTTACAGGTTTTGTTGCAGATGCCTTATTTTTGTTTTTCACAGCTCCCAGTGAGCATACATGTGTGAGCATACATGTTTGTCCCAGTTACACGCTTCTGGCATACCTGTGTGTCTTGTTTATTTTATCATATTAAGTACTAAGCACGACTGCGCAGTACAATTTTTGTTTTTGAGCTTCTGCCCTAGTGGAGCTTACCACTCTACAGTCCAAACTCATTTCATACTATAAGTAGGACTGTGGAAGGATGCAATGCTAACCTCCGTGCCCACAGAATGCCTCAGCCTGGCAAGCCAGCCATCTTCCTGGCTGTAAGGAACCAAGAGACTCCATAATGAGCCTTATTCAGTAACTGTTCCTCACAGGATCTCCTGGCCCATCTAGTGCTGCAGTGCAATGGAAAGCTGATGCAATGCAAGATCACTGAAACTCTGTTCTTCTAACACTGCAAGGTCTTGCGATAACGCTACGCAGCCCTTAGGAAAAGAAGATCCCTGTACAACAAATGCGCATCTTCTAAATAAATAATCCCAAAATGTGGAACATCAGTAATTAGAATTAAGTTTGACTAACTGAAGCCATTAATTTGAGTGAGTTCCTAACATGAAGTAATTGAGAAGAACTTCTCTCTAATGCTCCAGCAGAAAACATCACAAGTACCAGTCCGGTAGTTGCACTGGATTATGACTCAGTCTCTTCTGAGTCAAGCTGACATTGGCCACAAATGTGGTCTCTCCCCACTTTATTTAAAAACACTTCGGCAATTTCCATTTTACACCTTTATGGCTAGTTTTCACAAATCTGTTTGTGATGTTGAAGCTTGTTTCATATCTGCTCTAGGCTTTTATTTAAACCTAGGATCAAGTACAGCAGCACCCCTAAATTTATACAGCATAGGCAGGACCCCTGGAGAATTACACAGCACAGCAGATGGGCAACAGCAACCCTGGACTTAAACAGCAGAGGGGCAGCACCCCTGGATTGATAGTGCAGAGGGGCAGCCCCCATATAGGGTGGCACCCCTGGAATGATGCGGCAGACAAAGAAAAGACATGCAAGATTGAATTGTCCTTGGGCTCTCCCACCATTCCCTTATGTTGTATAAACAGGACATGCACACTTTAACAAACCAATCATTTTAGCAACAGGTCTGCAATGATTGGTTTGTTTTGGCCCCCACCACAAATAAGCAATTAATCTCTCCTCGCATAATCTGGCTCTACAGTGGCAAGATGTTGTCCTCATCCTCAGATTCCCCCCCCCCTTCAGTGTTTACATCCTCTTCCTCACAGATAAATAATATTCAAACAAACAAAACCACATCATTTAGGTGTCAGTGGACTGCTTACCCAAAGTTTCTGAACTTGACAATGACTTATGATGAAGGTGGTTAACGTCCTTACCCCTACTCACAGTAATATGGGTTGACAAAGACAAGAGATGGCTTGATACCTGTTGTCCAGATTTGTGGAGAAATAATTCCACACTGAAGAGGTGGCTTTTTTGGTATTTTGCCCAGGCATGACAATGGGCTTTTTCATCCCATGGCCAACAACTGTCTCCACTGGTGCCTTATTCAAACAAACCACATCACCATCAGAACCCTCACCGTCAACTTCCTCTGCAGCGCCAGCTACACCCATTTCCTCCTCATCCTGTTGTACTTCTACAGTGACATCCTCAATCTCAATATCAGCAACTGGACTGGCGGTGCTCCTTCCAGCACTTGCAGGGGGCGTGCAAATGGTGGTAGGGGCCTCCTCTTCCCATACAGGGATGTGAAGGTCAGGCCTAGACATCGCAACTGCAGACAGTGCTAGCACCCCTGTAATTTCACAACACCCCTGTCATTTTACAGCATACAAGACAGGGCCAGTTTACATTGATTTTCACTGCACCCTAGAATAATTACAGCATACAAGACAGGGACAGTGTATATTGATGTTCATGCACCCTAGAATTATTACAGCATATAATTCAGGACCAGTGTACATTGATTTTCACTGCACCCTAAAATTATTACAGCATACAAGACAGGTCCAGTGTATAGATGGGTCCACAGTTATCTTGGCTAGTTTGCTGCGCCTAGGCACAACATGGTTTATTAACATAAACCCTTCATCTATTGTTCTCAGCTACAGTACAATACAAATAACAAAACAACAGGGGAGTAAGTCATTACAGCAGGGGATTAAGTCCAATTTCCCAGTCTCAATTTATCCTATTAAAGGTCAAGATAAACATGGACCCATCTGTACATTGATTTTCACTTCACACCCTGAATTCTTACAGCATACTGGGCCAGTACAATGCTATTTGGACACCAACACCCCTATATTTTACAGCATACAACAGTGTGCTTTTAATTTTTAACAACTGCACCCCTGAATTTTTACAACATTTAGGACCAGTCTAATGTTATTTGAACAGCAACACCCCTCTATTTTACAGCATACAGCAGTCAGCTTTTAATTTAACAACTATTGCACCCCTGAATTTTTATAGCATACTGGGCCAGTGTAATGTTATTTGACAGCAACACCCCTATATTTTACAGCATACAGGAGCAGTGTGCTTTTTATTTTTAACAACCGCACCTCTGAGTTTTTACAACATACAGGGCCAGTGTAATGTTATTTGAACAGCAATGCCCCTATATTGTACAGCATACTGCAGAGTGCTTTTAATTTTTAACAACTGCATCCCTGAATTTTTACAACATACAGAACCAGTGTAATGTTATTTGAACAGCAACACCCCTATAATTTACAGCATACAGCAGTTTGCATTTCATTTTTAACAAGTGCACCCCTGAATTTTTACAACATACAGAACCAGTGTAATGTTATTTGAACAGCAACACCCCTATAATTTACAGCATAAAGCAGTGTGCTTTTAATTTTTAACAACTGCACCCCTGAATTTTTACAACATGCAGGGCCAGTGTAATGTTTCTGATCAGCAACACCCAAATATTTTAAAGCATACAGGAGCAGTGTGCATTTCATTTTTATCAAATGCACCCGTGAGTTTTTACAACATACAGGGCCAGTGTAATATTATTTGAACAGCAACACCTCTATATTTTACAGCATAAAGCAGTGTGCTTTTAATTTTTAAAAACTGCACCCCTGAATTTCTACAACATACAGGGCCAGTGTAATGTTATTTGAACAGCAACACCCCTATATTTTACAGCATACAGCAATGTTCTTTTAATTTTTAACAACTGCACTCCTGAATTTTTACAACATACAGGGCCGGCAGCACCCCTATATTTAAAGGCATACAGGAGCAGTGCACTTTTAATTTTTAACAACTGCACCCCTGAATTTTTATAGCATACAAGAGCCAGTGTAATGTTTTTTGAACAGCAACAACCCTATATTTTACAGCATACAGCAGTGTGCTTTTAATTTTTAACAACTGCATCCCTGAATATTTACAACATACAGGGCCAGTCTAATGTTATTTGAACAGCAACACTCCTATATTTTACAGCATACAGCAGTTTGCTATTCCTTTTTAACAACTGCACCCCTGGATTTTTACAACATACAGAGCCAGCAGCACCCAATATTTCACAGCATACAGTAGCAGTGTGCTTTTAATTTTAAAAAACTGTACCCCTGAATTTTTACAACATATAAGGCCAGTGTAATGTTATTTGAACAGCAACACCCAAATATTTTAAAGCATACAGGAGCAGTGTGCTTTTAATTTTGAACAACTGCACCCCTAAGTTTTTACAACATACAGGAGGGCCAATGTGATGTTATTTGAACAGCAACACTCCTATATTTTACAGCATACAGCAATGTGCTTTTAATTTTTAACAACTGCACACCTGAATTTCTACAACATACAGGGCCAGTGTAATGTTATTTGAACAGCAACACCCCTATATTTCACAGCATACAGCAATGTGCTTTTAAATTTTAACAACTACACCCCTGAATTTTTACAACATACAGGGCCAGTGTAATGTTATTTGAACAGCAATACCCAAATATTTTAAAGCATACAGGAGCAGGGTGCTTTTAATTTTGAACAACTGCGCCCCTCAGTTTTTAAAACGTACAGGAGGGCCAATGTGATGTTATTTGAACAGCAACACCCCTATATTTTACAACATACAGCAGTGTGCTTTTAATTTTTAACAACTGCACCCCTGACTTTTTACAACATACAGAGCCAGTAGCACCCCTATATTTTAAAGTATACAGGAGCAGTGTGCTTTTAATTTTTAACAACTACACCCCTGAATTATTATAGCATGCTAGGGCCGGTGTAATGTTTTTTTTAACTGCAACACCCCAATATTTTACAGCATACAGCGCTGTGCTTTTAATTTTTAACTGCACCCCTTCATTTTTACAACATACAGGGCTAGCAGCACCCCAATAATTTAAAGCATACAGGAGCAGTGTGCTTTTAATTTTTAACAACTGCACCCCTGAATTTTTACAACATACAGGGCTAGCAGCACCCCTATATTTTCCAGCATAAAGGAGGACAGTGCCCCTGCACCCTGTACAACACAGTGACTGCAAGGACAGCAGCACCCATGTAGAGCTGCAGCATATGAAACACCAGTGACAGCCAGGACAGCCAGGACACCACCCCTAACACAGCACAGGTACACCACAGTGACCGCAGCACCCCTACAGAGCACACAATAACCCCACCTGATGACACCACCCACAGAGAAACAGAGGTCTGTTTTCCTCACTCTCCAAGTCTGGAGTGAAAAAAGTGAAGACAGCAGGCTGTTTATATGGAATCCAAAACCTGCAGGATTCTGAGAGTGGGATGATAATGTTTTGCCTCGTTCTGGTTTCCGAGTCTGGTGGGAAGTCCCAAGCCAGACTCGGATCCAGGCTCGGAGTGTGAAGTTTGGCAGGGTTCAGTTTTCTGGGAACTGAACCCGCTCATCTCTAATATTTATACTTTAGATTCATATCCAAGTTACCTTCACAATAACAGTCATGCACAGTCTGCAATTCTCAGGCTATTACATTTTATCCCATGTCTAACGTCTACAATGTATTGTATTGGTTTTGCAGTAACTAACGTCTACAATGTATTGTTTGGTTTTGCAGTAACTCTTAATTTGAGGAAACACCTTACGACTTCCTAAAAATATTGCATACATATCTATAAACTGAAAGAGATTTCTTAGCATAAATCTGGAGATGTGCAAGGAGTCTCGTGTTTTAGTTTTGCAAAACCACCCTCAAGTGTTTTGTTTCAGAATTTGGATTTAAAATCTGAATCTTAGCTTTTGAGAAACAACTAACATCACATAATTTTTGTAATCCAAAACCAGAAATTTAGATTAAGTACACTGTGTTAACTTAAAGGGACACTATACCATTAAAAACTACAACCCATAGAGGCACTGTGGACTGTCGGTTGCAACACTGCGAGGCACTCTGTTGTGTGTTCAGGCATTGTGTAAAAAATATTGTCATTAGGTTGTCATTACTAAGAGCACTGTGAGGGAATGTGTTTTGTGTTCAAACACCCTGTAAAAAATAAAAATGAAAACTGAAACTGTTGTTCAGGCACTGTGTTAAAAAAATATGTTATTAGGGTGCCATTACTTGGAGCACTGTGAGTCGATATGGATAAGACGATATGCATCAGTCAATAGAAGAGCAGGAGCAGCAACCCAGTAGTAGTGCTGTGGCTGCCGCCAGGAAAAAATAACCTTTTCCAAGAGACCCACTTGTGATGAGGATGAGTCAACTCACCACACCAAAGTGAATCAACTTTGGATTTCAGTGGGGATTAGTTAATATTGTGTGATCATAATATTACCACTGATGAGGAGAATGGCATCTTTCAACTGTAGAGATGAATAATAACACTGTTAGTGAGCTTGTATTGTGGGAGCCCAAACAAATCAAGCACTTCAGCTACAAAAGTGAGGTATTTGGTTTGTAAAACTGTGCATGTCCTAAAGTTTTTAAAATACATAAGGGTGGGTGGTCATAACTGACTGCAAATGACTGGAAATAACTGTTATTGAGGTTAATAATATTGTAGGAATAAAAACAGGCCCAAATTACAGCTGTTTTAACAATTTTTAAAAAATCCAGGTTCAAAACCAAAACACTTGAGGAAGGTTTTAGCAAACCCCAAACCAAACCAAAACACGGGGGTCCATGCAGATGTTTACTGCAAATATTTAATGACAAATAGACCACTGAATGAGGTCCTGTATGTCACTCCTATTGGGAAAGAATTACCCTTTAAACTATTTTATTTACTTACTTTTTATTTTGTACAAATAGCTTGAATGTACTTTGTCATAATGTGCTGTGAACACACTATGTGGTTAATATAAACAGGAATTTGGGACATGTACTTTACCTTAGCTCTAGTAACACGCCTTCTTTTACCTTTACACTGTCTACTGCAGTTACATAACATTGTTCCTAGATCTTGCTTCACCTTCGTGTCACGTTTCTCTGGTCATTACAGTCTGTAAAAATTATGCTGAGTCTTTACAACACCTACACGCTGGCTATAGCACAGGTTACAGGCACATGGAAAGCATAACTTGCATTATCTGTTAATTTAGAAAATATCCTATATTTATATAGATCATTATAAACAGCAAATTTGACCATTGTGATTTCAATATTGTTTTATCCTTAAAAAAAGAAAGGAAATATAATTTTTCATTGAATACTGTGTACAGAGTTTATACGAATCTCTTGAAGTTGGTTCATTATACCTTCAAATGGGATGCTGTCAAGATGTCGGCTGTAGGGATCCCAGCACTCGGAATGTCGATGCCGGAATCCCGACAGCCATCAGAAAGCATATACAGTAAGATTGCATTGTCCGAAAATCCTATATTCCATCTAATACAGTACAGTGCAAAAAATAGTGGTAACAAATGAAAGAAACAGTAAATCTATACAACCTATAACTATCAATAATGAACTCTGTATATACTGAAGGGCATGTTTCATGTGGTTACAACTGTTTTACTGCAGACTTATGTTTTGCCTTATATTTTATATATATATATATATATATAAAACTGCTGGCGTTCGCAGTGTGCAATATATGTTATTATATTGTATATGCATACAGTATTTTATATACATATACGCATATGGTAAGGGATTCTTCTGAATACTGAGATGGGACAATTTCTTTATATTGGGCATGGAATTATATTATATACTGGCATTTGGGGCTGTATAACATGCTAATGTAGTATATCGTATGCAGAGCTGGCTCTACCATTAGGCAGCTTTAGACAGCTGCCTAGGGGTGCCGGCCCCTGGAGGGCGCCACTGAATTTATCAAGCAAATAACTGAAGGATGTCTCTGTATGCAGCCTCCTCCTTTTACACTGCGCTGGCTGCTGCTGTGGGTCTAATCAGGTGCAGACACCGCTATCAGGCTGTACCACATAGTGCCTCAGCGTTTCCGCTGTGCCGACACATGTAACATCAAGTCATGTTAAGGTACACAGGAGGCGACTGTAACTATGGCTCCCGAGGGGCACCCCCATGGTCACTCCTAATAGCCCTGATGCACCTCTTCTAGGCCTCTGGTTCCTGGCTGTCCAGCAGCAATCAGCACCTGACTACATGTCGGCACCCAGCAGCGTCGCTGTAATGCTGCTGCCGCCTGTGAGAGGAACCATGCCAATTATGAGGGAAAACAAGGAAGCAATGTTTAGGTAAGTAACCTATGGCATACCTCCCAACATTCTGATACAGAAAAGAGGGACTCTTTGCGCGGTTCCAAAAGGGGAGTGGCCTAATGGAAAGGGGGGTGGCCATGCGTGGATGACGCAAACACGAGCCATGCCTCCAATTTTCATCACAGTGGGGGCACGGGCAGCGCTCTGTGAGCTGCTGGCCATTCCCCCAGTCCCTCTGCCTCACTGGAATAGATGCTGTGCGCATGTGCACAGCGTCTATTCACCGCAGCTCTGTTCTGAATTGAGCAGAGCAGCGAGTGATAGGGAGCCTCCCAACTGACCCCTTCCCCTTCACTGCGGGACACTGCAGCCCGTGGGAGGGACAGCAGGACAGACCCAAAAAATAAATTTTTAACAACTGCACCCCTGCATTTTTATAGCATACAAGGGCTAGTGTAATGTTTTTTGAACAGCAACACCCCTATATTTTACAGCATACAGCAGTGTAGTTAATTTTGAGTGATGATAATATTAACACTGATGAGTGTGAGGATGAGGAGAATGGCATCTTCCAACTGTAGAGATGATTAATAACACTGTTAGTGAGCTTGTATTGTGGGAGCCCAAACAAATCAAGCACTTCAGCTACAAAAGTGAAGTATTTGGTTTGTAAAACTGTGCATGTCCTAAAGTTTTTAAAATACATAAGGGTGGGTGATCATAACTGACTGCAAATGACTGGAAATAACTGTTATTGAGGTTAATAGTATTGTAAAAACAGACCCAAATTACATGACTTTAGCTGTTTTAACAATAAAAAAAAAAATCCAGGTTCAAAACCAAAACAGTTGAGGGTGGTTTTAGCAAACCCCAAACCAAACCAAAACATGTGGGTCCATGCAGATCTTTACTGCAAATATTTAATGACAAATAGACCCCTGAATGATTTTCTATATGTCACTCCTCTTGGGAAAGAATTACCCTTTAAAGTATTTTATTTACCCAACCTTTTATTTTGTACAAATAGCTTGAATGTACTTTGTCACAATGTGCTGTGAAGACCTTGTGGTGCTATTAATATAAACAGGAATTTGTGACATGTACTTTACCATAGCTCTAGTAGCACACCTTCTTTCACCTTTACACTGTCTACACTGTCTACTTCAGTTAAATAATATTGATTGCTTCCCTTTCATGTCACGTTTCTCTGGTCGTTACAGTCTGTAAAAATTATGCTGAGTCTACACACTGGCTATAGCACAGGTTACAAGCACCTGGAAAGCATAATAGTCACAGAGTAAAAAAAAAATACATGCATTATCTGTTCATTTAGAAAATATCCTATATTTATAGAGATCATTATACACAGCAAAGCTGACCATTGTGATTTCAATATTGTTTTTATCCTTAAAAAAATTAAGGAAATATAATTTTTCATTGAATACTGTGTACAGAGTTTATACGAATCTCTTGAAGTTGGTTTATTATACCTTCAAATGGGATGGTGTCAAGATGTCGTCTGTAGTGGTCCCAGCACTCGGAATCTCGATGCCGGAATCCCGACAGCCATCAGAAAGCATATACAGTAAGATTGCATTGTCCAAAAATCCTATATTCCATATACTATAGTGCAAGAATAGTGGCAATAAATTAAAGAAACAGTAAATCTATACAACCTATAATTATCAATAATAAACTCTATATATACTGAAGGGCATGTTTTATTTGGTTACAACTTTTTTACTGCAGACTTATGTTTTGCCTGTTTTCTTATTTTATATATATATGTATGTGCAAATAGCTGGTGCGGCACTCCTGGCGGCGAAAGAACTTAGAGCCGATACATCACGTTTGAAGACAACAACGTTTCAATGCCTTTATTACGGCATTTTCATCAGGTTGATAAAGGCATTGAAACGTTGTTGTCTTCAAACGTGATGTATCGGCTCTAAGTTCTTTCGCCGCCTGGAGTGCCGCACCAGCTATTTGCACATGTCTCTTACTATGTGGAGGCACCCGGCGCAGCACTGCTAATATTGGGAGAGACGGACCTGCTTTTGGATATATATATATATATATATATACACACTGTATATAACTGTTCGCGTTCGCGGTGTGCAATATATGTTATTATATTGTATATGCATACAGTTTTTATATACATATACGCATATGGTAAGGGATTCTTCTGAATACTGAGATGGGACAATATCTTTATATTGGGCACGGAATTATATTATATACTGGCATTTGGGGCTGTATAACATGCTAATGTAGTATATTGTATGCAGAGCTGGCTCTACCATTAGGCAGCTTTAGGCATCTGCCTAGGGGTGCTGGCCCCTGGAGGGCGCCACTGAATTTATCAAGCAAATAACTGAAGGATGTCTCTGTATGCAGCCTCCTCCTTTTACACTGCGCTGGCTGCTGCTGTGGGTCTAATCAGGTGCAGACACCGCTATCAGGCTGTACCACATAGTGCCTCAGCGTTTCCGCTGTGCCGACACATGTAACATCAAGTCATGTTAAGGTACACAGGAGGCGACTGTAACTATGGCTCCCGAGGGCCACCCCCACAGTCGCTCCTAATAGCCCTGATGCACCTCCTCCATGCCTCTGGTTCCCGCTCTCCAGCAGCAAGCAGCACCTGACTACATGTCGGCACCCAGCAACGTCGCTGTAATGCTGCTGCCGCCTGTGAGAGGAACCATGCCAATTATGAGGGAAAACAAGGAAACAACTATTTGGTAAATAACCCAGGGAGGTTTCTGTAGGACCACAAACAGTACAGATCTTACAGTACTTGTAAACAGCATAATAAGGATAACACTGGCACTGGGGCACAATACAGTACATATGGGGGAGGGGGGTCACTAATGAACTTACAGATGGGGGGATGGAACACAATCAGACCCTACAAATATATGTATGTCTGTACGTATATACTGTATGTATACACATACAATTAGAGGGATATAGTTGGTCTCCCAGGGGACGGGATACCGGTGTTCAGAATACCAGTGTCGGAATCCCGACACCTGTCAGAATGCCGACACCAGAATCTTCACAGCCTATGTCCTGACAGCCGGGGTCCTGAATATTAGTTGGAATTATGGTGATCGGGAGGCTGCTGTCAGTATTCTGACAGTCGGAATTCCGTACCCAATCCCCCCAAAAAATTCCCACCAGACTCCTTATACAGTATATATATTAAAAAAAGTGAAATTGGCCTCAGTGTCCTATACAATTGCTAACATGCTGGCTAGCATTTATACATAAGAAATTGGCGGCACTCAAGGACCTTTATAGTGAAAATATATTATTTACAATATATTTTAGCACTTTAAAAGTCCTTGAGTTTTGTCCCTTTTCTCTGTATCTGTATATTGATGCCTGTCACCCCAGCCCACCTAGTGGCCACCTGCATCTCACCCCTAAACTGAAGTTGCCTAGGGTGCAGTGAGACATTGCACCAGCCCTAATAGTAATTATTATTAACGGTGAGAGGTTCATCATTTGCACCAGTAACTGTTACTGGGCTTCCGGCTCTAGGTATTCCAGCTACAAAGCAATGCCCTTGCTACAATATGTTATATAACATGATGCCCACAACCTGGCATGGAAGTCTAACCACCAGCGGTAGGTAGGGGGGGCTGCCGTGAGCACAGTCCAACTCCCGTGTCCCGGCACCTGGGCAATAGAGCTGACAGGCGCCAGGACCCGCCACATGCGTTCAAGCAGTGACTTCAGTGCGCATGCGCAAGCCCCATCTTCTACAGACTGCATCAGCTGCAGTCCTTAGAAGCTGGCCTAGGCAGGAAGTGGCTTCCTACAGGAAGCCAGCTCTCTGCCAATCGCAGCCCGCTTTCGCAGTCCCGGCGGGACTCCCAATGGGACTGCCTGTCTTGCTGGTGATTGACAGGTGTGGCTTCCAATAGGAAGTCACTGCCAGTCACAGTGAAGCCAGTGCAGTCTCACAGACTCCATCTAGCTCACTGAGGTTAGGTGGCGGATTTTAGGTGGGCTGTAGCCCATAGGTAGAATCCGTCACTGCTAACTACTATGCATGGTGATATATTATGTACTGTGCAGCCTATGACTTACTGTAACCTGGAAGCCTGTGTTCCCTGTCTCATATTATAAATCAGTGCATGACGTTATAATATACTGATAGCGATGTGATGGTCAGGTCACTGCCTTTTGCTCCAATTTATATCTGAATTGGGAACAACTTATTTCCTGTAACATTATCCTGTGTCACCTCTGCTCTACAAACAGGACCCAGCTCACCTTTATCCCTATTTATTATTACTACATAATCCTCACACCCACAATGCACCTGTCAGGACCCAACGCACCCTCCTTCTCTTCTCTCTACTGTAGATGCTGCAGTATTTATGCTGAACTCATATTACACAAAGGGAGAAATAGGAACAGTATCCCAGGGCAAACAGTGCATTCCGTTGTTAAAAAAATAAAAATAAAATAAAAATAAATAAAACGTTAGCAGAATAAATAATAACCAATATTTGTTGTTTGTCTATTGTTGTTTGGAAACCTGTCATAGATCATTGTTTTCCTGTATTTTTGGGACTGTCCCGCTGTCCCACCCATGGGCTGCAGTGTCTCCCAGTGGCGGGGTGTCAGCGTCAATTCACTGCTGCAGCAGTGACTCCATAAGTGGCCTCCCAATTGCCTCCCCCCCTCAGTGTCTTCTGGATGTTTGTAAAAAGTCCACTGCTTTAAGGCTCTTCTCTGTGGAGGATTTACCACAAAGCCATTTTGGGCCCTGTTGGTCTTAGGGGGCCCCGCCGACAAGGCTGTATTAAGGGCATCTCCGGCAGATCACGAGCTTCATCGAAAATTGTCAGAGAGCTGGGCTGGCTGAATACTACCGGCAGGCTGTCAGTGATTATACAGCCGTTGAGTACCGGCTCCAGCACATACCTGTGTCTCCAGTCCTGCCGTACTGTGCATGTGACCTGTCATGACACACATGTGTATGACGTCAGCTGCTTAGAGGAGAGAGGAGCCGGGACGTGCACAGAGAAATACATAAGGTCTTGAGGGGGTGAACGTGGGTAGGGGGGGAGAGGGGTGGGGTGGACAGTGTTATTATAAGTACAGTGTCTAACAGCCGTCTGCTACAGTCATGGCTGGGATAAGACACACACTGACTGGTGATATATTATCAACATGCTATTATATTCCTTTATCAGTACCACCATGTAGAGGAGATGCCTGCTACAATCAGTGGGGCTCTGATATATAATTAATACAGTCACAATGACTGAGGGATGTAGTAATGAGTAATATAAGGGATGGGTGGCCTAGGCATACTATCAGTAAGGGGGGAGAGACACTCATATATAATGCAGTCAACACTAATGTAATTGTGTGTAATAAAAAGTATTATAAGGTATGGGTGCCTGCATTATATATCAGTGCCTCCCCCCCCACACACACTGATTGTAGCATGTCCCCCATCCCCTATTAGCAGGTCCCCCATCCTGTATAATATCCATTACTGCACCCCTCAGTCAGTGACTGTATTAGCTATATGTCAGTGCCTTTAGTGTGCCTCCATTATACAAGGTCTGACAAATAAGTTAGTGAGCTCACCACCATGCAGGAGGAAAGGGGCCCCAAATTGGTGTCTTGCTTAGGGCCCCATGAGATCTAAATCCACCTGTGGCTCTTCTTCTACATCTTTGTTATATGGTATATGCATACTTGCCTACTCTCCCATCGTGCTGGGATGCTTCTGGAAATCAGGTAGCACTCCCGGCTGCCTGGAAAAGTGGGAAAGTCTCCCGGAGATGACCTCCACCACCCGCAGCTGCCAGATCCCCCCTGCAGCAGTACATTAAAATAGGATGTCCAGGGGGAAGGGGTGATGACGCAATGCCTGAATTGCATCATCATAACCCTGTCTACCCCGCTTTACAATGCCAGCAATCTGGACATTGTATAGTGGGTGCAGGTCCTCGATGATGATGCCACGCCCCTCATTTTGCTAACCCGGCTGTCCCCTCCTGCAGGGACCATTTCTTGTAAAAATACTTGTTTTATTGCTCCTCTTTGCTGAGATGCAGCATGCTGCAACATGGCTTGCTGCATGACATGCTGGGTTGCGACTATTCACAGCCGGCGATTGCTCCATTAGTTCATAATGGAATTAATGCAGCAAACACTGGGCTAGATGCATCATCGGTTGGAAAGTGATAAAATGGAGAGTGAAAAAGTGCCAGCCAATCAGCTCCTAACTGCCATTTTTCAAACACAGCCTGTGACATGGCAGGTAGGACCTGATTGGCTGGTACTTTTTCACTGTCCATTTTATCACTTTCCAAGCGATGATGCATCTAGCCCAGTGTCTGTAAATAGTCACTGACCGGCACACCATGCAGCGAGATGAGCATGGCTACATCTGTATACAAACAATGGACACTATCTTATCTATAGTAATAAAAGTTGCTTCACGTACATGAGTCAATAGCAGTTACTGCATGTGATACAGATACATTACCTCTGTCCTACTGCTCCTTTCCCCGCAGATATGTACTGTATATACTGTACAGTATTTCTGCTGACTGCTTAGTTTGCATATGATATTAGTTTAAAAAAAAAAGGTATATTACCAGCGCTGGAGGAGGGTGTCGCGATAATCTTGACTATAATCTGATAAAATGTGTCAAAACACTATAATCTGATAAAATGTGACAAAACATGTATCTATCTATCTATCTATCTATCTATCTATCTATCTATCTATCTATCTATCTATCTATCTAATCTATATATATCTATATATATCTATATATATATATATATATATATATATATATTTATATTAGTGATGTGCACCGGACATTTTTCGGGTTTTGTGTTTTGGTTTTGGATTCGGTTCCGCGGCCGTGAATTGGATTCGGGCGCGTTTTGGCAAAACCTCCCTGAAAATTTTTTGTCGGATTCGGGTGTGTTTTGGATTCGGGTGTTTTTTCAAAAAACCCTAAAAAACTGCTTAAATCGTAGAATTTGGGGGTCATTTTGATCCCATAGTATTATTAACCTCAATAACCATAATTTCCACTCATTTCCAGTCTATTCTGAACACCTCACACCTCACAATATTATTTTTAGTCCTAAAAATTTGCACCGAGGTCGCTGGATGGCTAAGCTAAGCGACCCAAGAGGGCGGCACAAACACCTGGCCCATCTAGGAGTGGCACTGCAGAGTCAGACAGGATGGCACTTTAAAAAAATTGTCCCCAAACAGCACATGATGGAAAGAAAAATGAAAGATAAAAGAGGTGCAAGATGGAATTGTCCTTGGGCCCTCCCACCAACCCTTATGTTGTATAAACAGGACATGCACACTTTAACGAACCCATCATTTCAGCGACAGGGTCTGCCACACGACTGTGACTGAAATGACTGGTTGGTTTGGGCCCCCACCAAAAAAGAAGCAATCAGTCTCTCCTTGCACAAACTGGCTCTACAGAGGCAAGATGTCCACCTCATCATCATCCTCCGATTCCTCACCCCTTTCACTGTGTACATCCCCCTCCTCACAGATTATTAATTCATCCCCACTGGAATCCACCATCTCAGATCCCTGTGTACTTTCTGGAGGCAATTGCTGGTGAATGTCTCCACGGAGGAATTGATTATAATTCCTTTTGATGAACATCATCTTCTGCACATTTTCTGGAAGTAACCTCGTACGACGATTGCTGACTTGGTGAGCGGCTGCACTAAACACTCTTTCGGAGTACACACTGGAGGAAGGGCAACTTAGGTAGAATAAAGCCAGTTTGTGCAAGGGCCTCCAAATTTTCTATTTTTCCTGCCAGTATACGTACGGACTGTCTGACGTGCCTACTTGGATGCGGTCACTCATATAATCCTCCTCCATTCTTTCAATGGTGACAGAATCATATGCAGTGACAGTAGACGACATGTCAGTAATCGTTGGCAGGTCCTTCACTCCGGACCAGATGTCAGCACTCGCTCCAGACTGCCCTGCATCACCGCCAGCGTGTGGGCTCAGAATTCTTAGCCTTTTCCTCGCCCCCCCAGTTGTGGGAGAATGTGAAGGAGGAGCTGTTGACGGGTCACGTTCCGCTTGACTTGACAAGTGTCTCACCAGCAGGTCTTTGCACCTCTGCAGACTTGTGTCTGCCGGAAAGAGAGATACAACGTAGGCTTTAAACCTAGGATCGAGCACGGTGGCCAAAATGTAGTGCTCTGATTTCAACAGATTGACCACCTGTGAATCCTGGTTAAGCGAATGAAGGGCTCCATCCACAAGTCCCACATGCCTAGCGGAGTCGCTCTGTTTTAGCTACTCCTTCAATCTCTCCAACTGCTTCTGCAAAAGCCTGATGAGGGGAATGACCTGACTTAGGCAGGCAGTGTCTGAACTGACTTCACGTGTGGCAAGTTCAAAGGGTTGGAGAACCTTGCATAACATGGGAATAATTCTCCACTGCGCTTGAGTCAGGTGCATTCCCCCTCCTTTGCCTATATCGTAGGCAGATGTAAAAGCTTGAATAGCCTTTTGCTGCTCCTCCATCCTCTAAAGCATATAGAGGGTTGAATTCCAACGCGTTACCACCTCTTGCTTCAGCTGATGGCAGGGCATGTTCAGGAGTGTTTGCTGGTGCTTCAGTCTTCGGCACGCGGTGGCTGAATGACGAAATTGGCCCACAATTCTTCGGGCCACTGACAGCATCTCTTGCACGCCCCTGTTGTTTTTAAAAAAAATTCAGCACCACCAAATTCATTGTATGTGCAAAGCATGGGACGTGCTGGAATATGCCCACATGTAATGCATACACAATATTGGTGGCGTTGTCCGATGTCACAAATCCCCAGGAGAGTCCAATTGGGATAAGCCAATCTGCAATGATGTTCCTCAGTTCCCGTAAGAGGTTTTCAGCTGTGTGCCTCTTATGGAAAGCGGTGATACAAAGCAAAGCCTGCCTAGGAATGAGTTGGCATTTGCGAGATGCTGCTACTGGTGCCACTGCTGCTGTTGTTGCTGCGGAAGGCAATACATCTACTTATTGGGCGGTCACAGTCATATAGTCCTTAAACTGCCCTGCTCCACTTATACACATGTCCGTGGTTAAGTGGACATTGGGTACAACTGCATTTTTTAGGATACTGGTGACTCTTTTTCTGACGTTTGTGTACATTCTCGGTATCGCCTGCCTAGAGAAGTGGAACCTAGATGGTATTTGGTACCGGGGATACAGTTGTCAGTGGACTACTTCCACTGTCACCCAAAGTTTTTTAACTTGTCAATGACTTTTGATGAATGCGCTCCAGGTGACGTATAAGGGAGGATGTTCCTAGGTGGTTAACGTCCTTACCACTACTTATTACAGTTTGGCAAAGGCAACACATGGCTTGACACCTGTTGTCTGCATTTCTGTTAAAATAATTCCACACCGAAGATGTGATTTTTTTTTGTATTTTGACCAAGCATGTCAATGGCCTTATTCATCCCATGGACAACAGGTGTCTCCCCGGGTGCCTGACTGAAACAAACCACCTAACCATCAGAATCCTTCTTGTCAATTTCCTCCTCAGCGCCAGCAACACCCATATCCTCATCCTGGTGTACTTCAACAGTGACATCTTCAATTTGAATATCAGGAACTGTACTGTGGGTGCTCCTTCCAGCACTTGCAGGGGGTGTGCAAATGGTGGAAGAAGCCACCTCTTCCCGTCCAGTGTTGGGAAGGTCAGGCATCGCAACCGACACAATTGGACTCTCCTTGGGGATTTGTGATTTAGAAGAACGCACAGTTCTTTGCTGTGCTTTTTTCCATCTTAATTCTTTTAAGTTTTCAAGAAGGAGGATGAGTGCTTCCATCCTCAGGTGAAGCTGAACCACTAGCCTTGAACATAGGCCAGGGCCTCAACCGTTCCTTGCCACTCCGTGTCGTAAATGGCATATTGGCAACTTTACTCTTCTCCTCAGATGATATTAATTTAGATTTTTGGGTCATTTTACTGAACTTTAGTTTTTTGGATTTTACATGCTCTCTACTATGACATTGGGCATCAGCCTTGGCAGACGACGTTGATGGCATTTCATCGTCTCGACCATGACTAGTGGCAGCAGCTTCAGCACGAGGTGGAAGTGGATCTTGATCTTTCCCTATTTTACCCTCCACATTTTTGTTCTCCATTTTTTAATGTGTGGAATTATATGCCAGTAATATATCAATAGCAATGGCCTACTACTATATATATACTGCGCACAAAAACTTAAATGCACCACAGGTATGGATGGATAGTATACTTGACGACACAGAGGTAGGTAGAGCAGTGGCCTACTGTACCATACTGCTATATATTATATACTGGTTGTCAGCAAAATTATGCACTTTCCTACTACCATATATATACTGCGCACAAAATCTTAAATGCACCTCAGGTATGGATTGATAGTATACTTGATGACACAGAGGTAGGTAGAGCAGTGGCCTACTGTACCGTACTGCTAAATATTATATACTGGTGGTCAACAAAATTAAGCACTGGCCTACTATATATATATATATATATATGTATATATATATATATACTGCTGTGGGAAAAAACAGAACAGGACAAATGTCCCCGTCTGTTTATCTTCCGGCGCTGATAGCAATTATTAGTTGGTTAATAGTGAAACAAAATCAGCTAAGTAAGACAACTAGCTAGGTTGCCAACAATATAGAAAACAAATAGAAAAAAATATACTCCGCGCTTTATATACACTGTATCAAATTATATCAAACTATAGTGTGCAGTCTGTCATGTAGAATAATTGACTCAGTAGAACTTCAAAGATATGTATAAATCAATTTATATTCAATAATCTTTAAAAATGACACAATTTAAACGAACAAGCAGCATATAGTTTGCAACAAATAGCTATTAAGTATTAACCACAATCGGTATAGCACACAATATATTAAGGCTAATTTGTTATATTTAATACATAAAATTAACACACACTGGCGTCCCAGTGATTATTAAAATGTCCTGCAAGGAATAATCACAGCCTTATAATGAAGAGCTTCTACAGATATTGGTGTATAATTACCCATGTGCTGGTTCCTGAGATATCAAGTAGACAGGGTCCGTTTTGAGGAAGTCTCCGGTTGCCAAGGAGACGAAACGCGTTGACACCCACTTTCCACGTTCAGTCGTTTGGAATCAACCCGCTAATTGAGCCCGCACACGGCTCTCCACAGCTTCAACTTACCACGGCCTGATATACGCCGGGCGCTTCAGCCGGCGGCTCTCAGCTGTAGCACTGTTTTCGATCTCTGTGCTGTACTACTGACGTCCAGGACTCCGTTTGCCCTCACTGAGTGACTGCTGCTGGCCTCCCGCTGTGAGGTCTAACACCCGTGACGAGGAGTGAGTCCTTTGGAGAGCCACGTACAGGTTATTAAAGATCACCATTTGCTCGGATCAGTGCCGTGGTAATTATACGGCAGTCCTTGAATCAGCTTTAATCAGCTTTAAAAAGTATACTATACCCATATATGTGCACAGTTATAAAAACGGACCCTGTCTACTTAATATCTCAGGAACCAGCACATGGGTAATTATACTCCAATATCTGTAGAAGCTCTTCATTATAAGGCTGTGATTATTCCTTGCGGGACATTTTAATAATCACTGAGACGCCAGTGTGTGTTAATTTTATGTATTAAATATAACAAATTAGCCTTAATATATTGTGTGCTGTACCGATTGTGGTTAATACTTAATAGTTATTTGTTGCAAACTATATGCTGCTTGTTCGTTTAAATTGTGTCATTTTTAAAGATTATTGAATATAAATTGATTTATACGTATCTTTGAAGTTCTACTGAGTCAATTATTCTACATGACAGACTGCACACTATAGTTTGATATCATTTGATACAGTGTACATAAAGCGCGGAGTATATTTTTTTCTTTTTGTTTTATATATATACTGCGCACAACTTAAATGCACCACAGGTATGGATGGATAGTATACTTGACGACACAGAGGTAGGTAGAGCAGTGGCCTACTGTACCGTACTGCTATATATTATATACTGGTGGTCAGCAAAATTATGCACTGTCCTACTACTATATATATACCGCGCACAAAAACTGAAATGCACCACAGGTATGGATGGATAGTATACTTGACGACACAGAGGTAGGTAGAGCAGAGGACTACTGTACCGTACTGCTATATATTATATACTGGTGGTCAGCAAAATTATGCACTGTACTCCTACTATATACTACAATGCAGCACAGATATGGAGCGTTTTTCAGGTAGAGAACGTATGATACTGGTGGTCACTGGTCAGCAAAACTCTGCACTGTCCTCCTCCTATATAATACTGGTGGTCCCCTGTCCCCACAATAAAGCACACTGAGCACAGATATTTGCAGCACACTGAGCACAGATATGGAGCGTTTTTCAGACAGAGAATGTAGATATTTGCATGGGATCCGGTCTCTAAGTCGACAGTAACTAGGTCGACAATGTCTAGGTCGACCACTATTGGTCGACAGTGACTAGGTCGACAGGGTGTCTAGGTCGACAGGGTCTTTAGGTCGGCATGTTCTAGGTCGACAGGTCAAAAGGTCGACATGAGTTTTTCACAATTTTTTTCTTTTTTTGAACCTTTTCATACTTAACGATCCACGTGGACTACGATTGGAACGGTAATCTGTGCCGAGTGAAGATTGGAACGGTAATCTGTGCCGAGTGAAGCGGTAGCGGAGCGAAGGCACCATGCCAGAAGCATGGCGAGCGAAGCGAGCCATGTGAGGGGACGCGGTGCACTAATTGGGGTTCACGGTCACTCTACGAAGAAAACGACACCAAAATAACATTAAAAACTCATGTCGACCTTTTGGCCTGTTGACCTAGAACATGTGCAGGATGTAGCAGAATGTTACAGGACAGTGCAGAATGTTGCTGTGACCACCAGTATATACATAGCAGTATGGTACAGTAGTCCACTGCTCTACCTCTGTGTCGTCAAGTATACTATGCATCCATACCTGTGCTGCATTTTAGTTGTGCGCAGTATATAGTAGGAGTCGACAGTGCAGAATGTTGCTGTGACCACCACTATATATACAGCAGTACGGTACAGTAGTCCACTGCTCTACCTCTGTGTCGTCAAGTGAACTATGCATCCATACCTGTGCTGCATTTTAGTTGTGCACAGTATATAGTAGGAGGTGACAGTGCAGAATTTTGCTGTAACCACCAGTATATATATAGCAGTACGGTATAATAGTCCACTGCTCTACCTCTGTGTCGTCAAGTATACTATGCAAGTATGCATCCATAAATGTGCTGCATTTTAGTTGTGCGCAGTATATAGTAGGAGGGGACAGTGCAGAATGTTGCTTTGACCACCAGTATATATATATCAGTACGATGCAGTATTCCACTGCTCTACCTCTGTGTCATCAAGTATACTATGCATCCATACCTGTGCTGCATTTTAGTTGTGTGCAGTATATAGTAGGAGGGGACAGTGCAGAATATTGCTGTGAACACCAGTATATATATAGCAGTATGGTACAGTAGTCCACTGCTCTACTTCTGTGTCATCAAGTAAACTATGTATCCATACCTGTGCTGCATTTTAGTTGTGCGCAGTATATAGTAGGAGGGGACAGTGCAGAATGTTGCTTTGACCACCAATATATATATATATATCAGTACGATACAGTATTCCACTGCTCTACCTCTGTGTCATCAAGTATACTATGCATCCATACCTGTGCTGCATTTTAGTTGTGTGCAGTATATAATAGGAGGGCACAGTGCAGAATGTTGTTGTGAACACTAGTATATATATAGCAGTACGGTACAATAGTCCACTGCTCTACCTCTGTGTCGTCAAGTATACTATGCATCCATACCTGTGCTGCATTTTAGTTGTGTGCAGTATATAGAAGGAGGGGACAGTGCAGAATTTTGCTGTGACCACCAGTATATATATAGCAGTACGGTACAGTAGTCCACTGCTCTACCTCTGTGTCGTCAAGTAAACTATGCATCCATACCTGTGCTTCATTTTAGTTGTGTGCAGTGGAGGGGACAGTGCAGAATGTTGCTGTGACCACCAGTATATATAGAGCAGTACGGTACAGTAGTCCATTGCTCTACCTCTGTGTCGTCAAGTATACTACAAAAGTTCAGTAAAATGATCCAAAAATCAAAATCAAAAGCGTCTGATGAGAAGCGTAAACTTGCCATTATGCCATTTATGACACGGAGTGGCAAGGAACGGCTGAGGCCCTGGCCTATGTACATGGATAGTGGTTCAGATTCACATGAGGATGGAAGCACTCATCCTCTTGCTAGAAAACTGCATTGCCACTCCTAGATGGGCCAGGTGTTTGTGTCGGCCACTTAGGGCGCTTAGCTTAGCCACACAGCTACCTCATTGCACCTCTTTTTTTCTTTGCATCATGTGCTGTTTGGGGACTCTTTTTTAAATCTGCCATCCTGTCTGACACTGCAGTGCCACTCCTAGATGGGCCAGGTGTTTGTGTCGGCCACTTGGGTCGCTTAGCTTAGCCACACAGCTACCTCATTGCACCTCTTTTTTTCTTTGCATCATGTGCTGTTTGGGGACTACTTTTTAAATCTGCCATCCTGTCTGACACTGCAGTGCCACTCCTAGATGGGCCAAGAGTTTGTGTTGGCCACTTGGGTCGCTTAGCTTAGCCATCCAGCGACCTTGGTGCAAATTTATGGACTAAAAATAATATTGTGAAGTGTGATGTGTTCAGAATAGACTGGAAATGAGTTGAAATTATGGTTATTGAGGTTAATAATACTATGACCCCCAAATTCTATGATTTAAGCTGTTTTTGAGGGTTTTTTGTAAAAAAACACCCGAATCCAACAAAAAATTTTCAGGGAGGTTTTGCCAAAACGCGTCCGAATCCAAAACACGGCCGTGGAACCGAATCCAAAATCAAAACACAAAACCCGAAAAACTTCCAGTGCACATCACTACTTTATATATTTGGTTTACCTTTACAGCTATATGAACCATATATAAGCAGGGTATGTTCTTGCATATTTTTGGGAGTATCAAACATATATACTTTTATAAGGTTATATTTCAAACCAATAATTAATCCTTCCACGATACATTTCCTCTCAACGTTTGAAGAGAGGTTTCTATATATATATATATATATATATATATATATATATTTATTTTCTTTGCACTTATTTACTAGTTCAGTCTACGCATTGTTTTTTTTTTTATATATTCACATATTTGGCATAGAATTCCTGGGGGAGACTGAGAAGAATATCAAGCAGCTTCCACCAGGGAACCAAGGGAAAAGAAACCTTGATGCACCTGTTATCACTTTTAACCCTGTGAGTAGGGTACGCATCTGTATACACAATAGAAGATAAAAATACCTTTATGAGCTTTCGCCACTCTACAAACTTAGTGAGTGGGGTGCGCTAATTTTAACACAGCAATATCGGTGGTCTGGCGTTGGAAAGTAAAAAGATACCTTGATACACATACTGTAGCTTCACGTTGAACAGTGTGAGTTGGTGTACGCCCACACCATGTTTTATCACTCATCTAAAGGATACTGTACAGTTAACAAAAAAAGAGACTATTTTGAGAAATGGAGACCGTTCTACACATGTATCATTTTTTATTTTTCATATAATTCATATCACTGGGATTCAACATTGGATGAATATTGGAAGAAGAAAATAATTACAATGTACATATGTGTACATATAAAGTGTTGAACATTACGCCATAGCGCCAAGAGCCATATCCCTTCCACTTTTTTTGTATTGTCTGGCTGAAAGCTTCCATGTTCCCCTTCACGACTTGCAGGACCCCCTGTCTCTGGTCCTCTGTGGTGTGGGCCTCACCAATCTGGATTTCCTCCCACCACCGGGAACCCGGCTCGTCTTGGCCGCTGTTCTCCCTGGACCCATTCTGCTGTCCGCCTTGCATGTCTGGGTGAATTTCATCCTTGAAGGTGGTCCACAGAAGCTTGGCTAGTGGCTTGTTCCAGTATAGTGTCACTGTGTGGGTTAAGGATTTGCACCGGGACTCTCCCATTCTCCACGGCCACCAACGTTCTGGCCACCACTATGTCATGCTTTGCTGAAATCAGACATGGTTCAATTAGGGCTTCGTAACCACTTGCATTCAGCCCACAACAGGTCTTGCCCCACAAGATAGTCTCTGAGTTGTGTTGTAGCTTGACGGGTTTGCTGTCTATGAGTCATACTTTCCGGATTCCACTGGTACACATGAACCTTTGATGTCCCTGTAGCACTTTAACAGTACTTCTTAGGGCGCACTGACCCCACGATGTTGCTTCTCTTTGCAACGCAGACACAAGTTATCCTGGGCACTTTTTGCAGAACATTCACCCCTAGAATAATCGGAGGTGTATTCTCATTACACGCCTCAGTCACCAGGCAGCCTTGTTGTGGTAGAAGCATTTCTCCAATCTTCAGATCCACTTCCGAGTAGCCAACGCAAGAGATATCGAGGCAATTGCTAGTGAGGAGGATGGAGGCAACAATAGCTGTCTGTTCCCCCAATGTTGCTGGAAGGTTGCAACCTGTATGATGGTGATCTGTGAACCGGTATCCAGCATCGCCTGTGTCTCAACACCATCGATGGTGACTGGAATCATAGGGCACTGTCCAATGTACTGGGGCCCTCAGCATTCAGGGTCAGGGTCTCCTCTTCTTGCTCCCCTTAAGGGCTAACCCATGATCTCGGCAAGTTGGTGCTTAAAGTCTCCGGGCAGCTACAATTTCTTTCTATGTGGCCCGCTCTCTGGCATTGTCTGCAGATTGGTGGCCCTTGCCCATCAAACTGGTCCGTTGGTCTCCTCCCATTCCTTCTGGGCACATTTTGCCTCTCATCAGATGGTTGTCTTTGCTCTGTCCTCCATCTACGCTCAATAGGACTAGGGGACCGTTGACTCACAATGTTGCGCATTTCTTGATGCACCTACCCCATTCCTGTCATTAAGTGCTCCAGTTGTCTTCTCAAAACTTGAACTGGGTCCGCAGATGAGGACTGGGTGCCTTTTGACACAGTTTCTTTGCTCTTTGTCTCCTTTCCTGGACTGGAGCACGTGGTTCCTTGTGGGCATGCATATTCACTGGACTCCGGTAGTTCTGGGAACTCTGGGTTACATTCATTGGTAATGCCTATCACCCTGATTGCTGCTTCCTTGAAGTCCAAGAATACGCTGTCTTTCATCAGCATCTAAGCCACCTTTCCAGATCTATTGAGGGTTCGCCTACTAAGTGATTTGTCTTTGAACCTGAGCATCTGATTTTCCATGTGTAAATTGTTTCACTACAAGGTTCGCCTACTAAGTGATTTGTTTTTGAACCTGAGCATCTGATTTCCATGTGCAAATTGTCTCACTACAAGGCTTGACTGAGTGGCCAATTTGAAGTCCTAGGGACCTATAGGGTCTTGTCAACAAGCATTCACGAATGAGCCGTTGAGATTGTGGTTCTATATACTATTCATACTTACCAATTAGTTGAGACCCATCCCTGATGAAGTCTTGGAGAAAAGACGAAACGCTTTGGGTTGTCTTCTTATGAAGCTCATGTAAAAGAAAAAAATGGATATTACAGAATATCACCTGTAAATTGCTACTCTGGTCATTGATCTGTAAAAAGGGGAAGCGTGTTATCACTTTTTCTATGTAAAAATATTGATTGTATGTTTTTACTATAATAAAAGTTTTTAGATGGAACATGTCACCATTATGTTTTAGGAGTAAAGTTTTTTAAAGGGTTTACTTACATTATTAAGTATTGATACGTATTGTGGGCACCAATTCTTCTATTGTGTTATATATTCTTATTTTCAATTCCTTCAAACAGGGAATTTAGAAGAATAAGGCTGCCATTTCTACATTAAGGGGGTAATTCCAAGTTGATCGCAGCAGGAATTTTGTTAGCAGTTGGGCAAAACTATGTGCACTGCAGGGGAGGCATATTTAACATGTGCAGAGAGAGTTAGATTTGGGTGTGGTGTGTTCAATCTGCAATCTAATTTACAGTGTAAAAAAAAAGCGCCAGTATTTACCCTGCACAGAAACAAAATAATCCACCCAAATCCAACTCTCTCTGCAAATGTTATATCTGCCCCCCCTACAGTGCACATGGTTTTGCCCAACTGCTAAAATATTTCCAGCTGCTATCAACTTGGAATTACCCCCCAAGTGCAGTAATTTGCATTAAGTATACTACACTTATCAGCGCAGAGGGAGAGTATTGTTTATATATATATATATATATATATATATATATATACATACTTATAAAAGCACATATATCACAAATAAAACATTATGCACATTAAAGTCTTCAGTCAGTGGAGGGTGCACTCGTATATTTTTCAAAGGCATTGCCCTAATAGACTGAAGCTGCAGGACACGGACCCCATCCCCGATTTGCAGCAGCAGCAGCAGCCCGGCAGTCATCTCTGATCAGCAGCAGACAGCAGCATCACACTCCTGTTACAAATCCTGCAGACTACCTTCACGTCTGACAGCAGTGGTGTGATGGCGTTTCTGTAAAGTCGCAAAGCAGAGGAGGTGCCACCATGAGAAACTGTGCCTCTATGTATAACAGAATTATTCACGGCATTGGAAGCCTGCGCAGGGAGATGCCTCTGGTCACCCCTCCGACCCGCCAGATCGTCAGAGTTGGGATGCGGTGTGAGTGGTGGCTGGCAGAGAACGGGAGAGATGCAGTGTGAGTGGTGGCTGGCAGAGAGGGGGAGAGATGCTGTGTGAGTGGCGGCTGGTGGGGTGCAGTAGGAGTGGGTGGAGGCGGAGTTATAGGTGGCTGTTGGCAGGCTATAAATACATTTTCCTGTTCTTAGTGATGCCAAATGTGATATCCTGCCATGTGCAGTGAGAGATGTGGAGGTAATTCACTGACCATATCTGGTTCTCTCAGTTCTTTGGCCAAGTCATCAAGTTACGGTCTCTACTACAGATTCGCTGGTGGTTTTGGAGATATAGATGAGAAGCACAAGTCCAGTCTGCAATATGGCATTTAAGTCCTCTCTGGAGCGTTTAAAAAACAAAACATAAATGCAATAATAGAGCGTAGAATACAATGAATGCAATCTGAAAACATCATGTAAATATTAAAGATGAGCGGGTTCGGTTCGTCGAGATCCGACCCCCCCCCCCCCCCCGAACGTCACCTATTTTACAAAGTTCCTAGGCAGCCTCGGATCTTTCCGCCTTGCTCGGTTAACCTGAACGCGGGCGAACGTCATCATCCCGCTATTGAATTCTCGTGAGATTCGTATTCTATATAAAGAGCCGCACGTCGCCAGCATTTTCACTCGTGTATTGGAGATTGAACGGAGAGGACGTGGCTACGTTCTCTCCCTGAAAAGCTCCATATCTGTGCTCAGTGTGCTGCAAATATCTGGGCTCAGTGTGCTGCAAATATCTGGGCTCAGTGTGCTGCAAATATCTATGTTCTCTGCCTGAAAAGCTCCATATCTTTGCTCAGTGTGCTGCAAATATATGTACTCAGTGTGCTGCATTTTGATGACCAACAGTATAGTTGTACAGTACAGTAGGCCATTGCTGTATCTTGCAGCTCTGTGTCACTGCAAGTATCCATTCCATATCTGTGCTGCTTTGTTGTGAGCAGTATATATAGTTGTACAGTGCAGCATTTTTGGTGACCAACAGTATATAGTTGTACAGTAGGCCATTGCTGTATCTTGCAGCTCTGTGTCAAGTATACTATCCATATCTGTGCTGCATTGTTGTTGTGAGCAGTATATAGTAGGACAGTGCAGCATATTGGTGACCAACAGTATATAGTTGTACAGTACAGTAGTCCATTGCTGTATCTTGCAGCTCTGTGTAAAGTATACTATCCATATATGTGCTGCATTGTTGTTGTGAGCAGTATACAGTAAGACAGTGCAGCATTGTGGTGACCACCAGTATACATATACAGTAGTACAGTACAGTATCCATTGCTGTATCTTGCAGCTCTGTGTAAAGTATACTATCCATATCTGTGCTGCATTGTTGTTGTGAGCAGTATATAGTAAGACAGTGCAGCATTGTCGTGACCACCAGTATACATATACAGTAGTACAGTCCAGTAGTCCATTGCTGTATCTTGCAGCTCTGGGTCAAGTATACTATCCATATCTGTGCTGCATTGTTGTTGTGAGCAGTATATAGTAGGACAGTGCAGCATTGTCGTGACCAACAGTATGCATATACAGTAGTACAGTACAGTAGTCCATTGCTGTATCTTGCAGCTCTGTGTCAAGTATACTATACATATCTGTGCTGCATTGTTGTTGTGAGCAGTATATAGTAAGACAGTACAGCATTGTGGTGACCACATGTATACATATACAGTAGTACAGTACAGTAGGCCATTGCTGTATCTTGCAGCTCTGTATCACTTCAAGTATCCATATCTGTGCTGCATTGTTGTAAACAGTATATAGTAGGACAGTGCAGCATTTTGGTAACCAGCAGTAGTAGTACAGACAGTACAGTAGGCCATTGCTATTGATATATTACTGGCATATAATTCCACACATTAAAAAATGGAGAACAAAAATGTGGAGGGTAAAATAGGGAAAGATCAAGATCCACTTCCACCTCGTGCTGAAGCTGCTGCCACTAGTCATGGCCGAGACGATGAAATGCCATCAACGTCGTCTGCCAAGGCTGATGCCCAATGTCATAGTAGAGAGCATGTCAAATAAAAAAACTAAAGTTCAGTAAAATGACCCAAAAATCAAAATTAAAAGCGCCTGAGGAGAAGCGTAAACTTGCCAATATGCCATTTACGACACGGAGTGGCAAGGAACGGCTGAGGCCCTGGCCTATGTTCATGGCTAGTGGTTCAGTTTCACATGAGGATGGAAGCACTCATCCTCCCACTAGAAAAATTAAAAGAGTTAAACTGGCAAAAGCACAGCAAATAACTGTGCTTTCTTCTAAATCACAAATCCCCAAGGAGAGTCCAATTGTGTCGGTTGTGATGCCTGGCCTTCCCAACACTGGACGGGAAGAGCTTGCGCCTTCCACCATTTGCACGCCCCCTGCAAGTGCTGGAAGGAGCACCCACAGTCCAGTTCCTGATAGTCAAATTGAAGATGTCACTGTTGAAGCACACCAGTATGAGGATATGGGTGTTGCTGGCGCTGAGGAGGAAATTGACAAGGAGGATTTTGATGGTGAGGTGGTTTGTTTAAGTCAGGCACCCGGGGAGACACCTGTTGCCTATGGGATGAATATGGCCATTGACATGCCTGGTTAAATTACAAAAAACAAATCACCTCTTAAGTGTGGAATTATTTTAAATGAAATGCAGACAACAGGTGTCAAGCCGTGTGTTGCCTTTCTCAAGCTGTAATAAGTAGGGATAAGGAAGTTAACCACCTAGGAACATCCTCCTTTATACGTCACCTGCAGCGCATTCATCAGAAGTAATTGACAAGTACAAAAACTTTGGGTGACAGCGGAAGCAGTCCACTGACAACTAAATCCCTTCCTCTTGTACCCAAGCTCCTGCAAACCACACCACCAACTCCCTCAGTGTCAATTTCCTCCCTAGACTAGAACGCCAATAGTCCTGCAGGCCATGTCACAGGCAAGTCTGATGAGTACTCTCCTAACTTGGATTCCTCTGATGCATACTTGAGTGTAACGCCTACTGCTGCTGGTTCTGCTGTTGTTGCTGCTGGGACTCGATTGTCATCCCAGAGGGGAAGTCGGAAGACCACTTGTACTACTTCCAGTAAGCAATTGACTGTCCAATATTCCTTTGCGAGTAAGATGAAATATCACAGCAGTGATCCTGCTGCAAAGTGGATAACTCAGGCCTTGGCAGCTGTGTTGGTGTTAAACGTGTGTCCGGTATCCACCATTAATTCACAGGGAATTAGAGAATTTCTTGAGGTAGTGTGTCCCCGGTACCAAATACCATCTAGGTTCCACTTCTCTAGGCAGGCAATACCGAGAATGTATACAGACGTCAGAAAGAGTCACCAGTGTCCTAAAAAATGCAGTTGTACCCAATATCCACTTAACCATGGACATGTGGACAAGTGGAGCAGGGCAGACTCAGGACTATATGACTGTGACAGCCCACTGGGTAGATGAATTGCATCCCGCAGCAAGAACAGCAGTGGTGGCACCAGTAGCAGCATCTCACAAATGCCAACTCGTTCCTAGGCAGGCTACGCTTTGTATCACCGCTTTACATAAGAGGAACACAGCTGAAAACCTCTTACAGAAACTGAGGGACATCATCGCAGAATGGCTTGCCCCATTTGGACTCTCCTGGGGATTTGTGACATCGGACAATGCCACCAATATTGTGCGTGCGTTACATGTGGGCAAATTCCAGCATGTCCCATGTTTTGCACATACATTGAATTTGGTGGTGCAGAATTTAAAAAAAAAATAACAGGAGCGTGCAAGAGATGCTGTCGGTGCCCTGAAGAATTGAGGGCCACTTTCGGCATCCAGCCACCGCGTGCCAAAGACTGGAGCACCAGCAAACACTCCTGAACCTGCCCCTCCATCAGCTGAAGCAAGAGGTGGTAACGTGGTGGAATTAAACTCTCTATATGCTTCAGAGGATGGAGGAGCAGCAAAAGGCCATTCAAGCCTATACATCTGCCTACGATATAGGCAAAGGAGGGGGAATGCACCTGACTCAAGCGCAGTGGAGAATGATTTCAACATTGTGCAAGGTTCTGCAACCCTTTGAACTTGCCCTTAATTCGCTTAACCAGGATTCACGGGTGGTCAATCTGTTGAAATCGGAGTACTACATTTTGGCCACCGTGCTCGATCCTAGATTTAAAGCCTATGTTGTATCTCTCTTTCTGGCAGACACAAGTCTGCAGAGATTCAAAGACCTGCTGGTGAGATACTTGTCAACTCAAGCGGAACGTGACCCATCAACAGCTCCTCCTTCACATTCTCCTGCAACTGGGGCTGCAAGGAAAAGGCTAAGAATTCTGAGCCCAACTGCTGGCAGTGATGCAGGGCAGTCAGGAGCTAATGCTGACATCTGGTCCAGCCTGAATGACCTGCCAACGATAACTGACATGTCGTCTACTGTCACTGCATATGATTCTGTCACCATTGAAAGAATGGTGGAGGATTATATGAGTGACCGCATCCCAGTAGGCACGTCAGACCTACTGGCAGGAAAAAGAGGCAATTTGGAGGCCCTTGCACAAACTGGCTTTATTTGACCTAAGTTGCCCCCCTTCCAGTGTGTACTCCGAAAGAGTGTTTAGTGCAGCCGGTTACCTTGTCAGCGATCGGCATATGAGGTTACTTCCAGAAAATGTGGAGAAGATGATGTTCATCAAAATGAATTATAATCAATTCCTCCGTTGAGACATTCACCAGCAATTGCCTCCAGAAAGTACACAGGGACCTGAGATGGTGGATTCCAGTGGGGACGAATTAATACTCTGTGAGGAGGGGGATGTACACAGTGAAAGGGGTGAGGAATCAGAGGATGATGATGAGGTCGACATCTTGCCTCTGTAGAGCCATTTTGAGCAAGGAGAGATTGATTGCTTCTTTTTTTGGTGGGGGCCCAAACCAACCAGTTATTTCAGCCACAGTCATGTGGCAGACCCTGTCCCTGAAATGATGTGTTTGTTAAAGTGTGCATGTCCTGTTTATACAACATAAGGGTGGGTGGGAGGGCCCAAGGACAATTCCATCTTGCACCTCTTTTTTTTATTTATCTTTCCATCATGTAATGTTTGGGGCCAATTTTTTTAAGTGCCATCCTGTCTGACACTACAGTGCAACTCCTAGATGGGCCAGGTGTTTGTGCCGGCCACTTGGGTCACTTAGCTTAGTCATCCAGCAACCTTGGTGCAAATTTTAGGACTAAAAATAATATTGTGAGGTGTGAGGTGTTCAGAATAGACTGGAAATGAGTGTTAATTATGGTTATTTAGGTTAATACTATAGGATCAAAATTACCCCAAATTCTATGATTTAAGCTGTTTTTGAGGGATTTTTGAAAGAAAAACTCTGAATACAATACACACCCGAATCCGACAAAAAATTTTCAGGGAGGTTTTGCCAAAACGCGTCCGAATCCAAAACACGACCGCGGAACCGAATCCAAAACCAAAACACAAAACTCGAAAAATGTTCGGTGCAAATCTCTTGTAAATATTAATCGCTTTCAGTGGAAATATAAAACCCAGAAAAAGTCTAAGCTTGGTTTTAGCCACCAGATGGTAGAGCGATTTAGAAGTATTCACTACTCGTCGGAATATAATCCATAATCCAAGTTTGTTGCAAGAATCAATGTAACAGAACAGTGTTGCAACTCTGAAGGGTGCTCTTTTGATAAGGGATGTGCTAGTGAACACTTTACGTGGTGCAAACTGTAGCAGGAGATTACTACACTTCAATCAGCCTAGGAAACATTTGCACTGTCCACAACCCTCCGATTTACAGGAACTTGAACTTGGCTACAGACAATAGAGGTATATGATATGTCTTTAGAGATGTTCAGGCTGTATTAGCAGTCTTGTAATCCTGAAATTATGATAATGCTATCCATTTATTAAGTTGTGGTGGCTTGAACAATCCCTAACATCATGCAGGCTGTGGCAGGGCATGCAATACTCTTACAGCTTGTATGATACTGGGAGAGGGAGTCAGGTTATATGCTTGATGCTCCCCTTTTCTATCTAACCAAAAGCAGAGGCGTAACTAGGGTAGGGCGAGTGGGGCATGTGCCCTGGGTGCCTTGGCAGGTCCAGGAGAGGGTGGCGCTGCCGGAGGCCAGGGCATCATGCCCCACTCGCCCCCGTCACACCGAAATGTGAGGGGAGGAGAGCGCAGCGTCTCTCCCTCCCCCCACCGCCGCTGCCAGCACTAGCAGCGCTGCGTGTGTCCGGTCTCTGGTGGCGTTAGCCAATCAGAGCTTGCGGACTGGCTCCTGATTGTCTGCCAGTCCGCGAGCTCTAATTGGCTAGCGAACCGGCACCACACAGCCGCCGGAGACCTGGAGCGGTGAGGGGCAGGAGAGGCACTGCACTCTCCTCCCCTCAGATAGCAGAGTGATAGCGCGGCACTGCAGCGGTGAGTGACTGACGGGGGGGGAGAGTATAGTCTTGTGTCACTGGCACTGTGGGTCATGTATCTGGCACTGTGGGGCATGTATCTGGCACTGTGGGGCATGTAACCGGCACTGTAGGGCATGTATCTGTCACTGTGGGGCATGTATCTGGCACTGTGGGGCAATGTAACTGGCACTGTGGGGCAATGTAACTGGCACTGTGGGGCAATGTAACTGGCACTGTGGGGCAATGTAACTGGCACTGTGGGGCATGTATCTGGCACTGTTGGGCATGTATCCGGCACTGTGGGGCATTGTATCTGGCACTGTGGGGCATGTATCTGGCACTGTGGGGCATGTATCTGGCACTGTGAGGCATGTATCTGGCACTGGGGGGGCATGTATCTGGCACTGTGGGGCAATGTAACTGGCACTGTGGGGCAATGTAACTGGCACTGCGGGGCATGTAACTGGCACTGTGGGGCATTGTATCTGGCACTGTGGGGCATGTAACTGGCACTGTGGGGCATGTATCTGGCACTGTGGGGCATGTAGTATCCGGCACTGTGGGGCATTGTAACTGGCACTGTGGGGCATGTATCTGGAACTGTGGGGCATTGTATCTGGCAATGTGGGGCAATGAAACTGGCACTGTGGGCCATTTTCAGCAGCCACACCCCTTTTGGTGTGTGGCCATGCCCATTTTTTGCGCCACTTTTTGGTGTGGTTTTTTTTTTTCTTGGGGGGGGGGGGGGGGGGGGCGCCATTTTCCATCTTGCCCTGGGCTCCGAAAACCCTAGTTACGCCTCTGACCAAAAGTCTCTCAGTCTATATATGCAGCAGGTATTGGTGCTTAACTGTGGCACTGTCTGAGGACTCACTCATCACAGGGTGAGGCACACTTTAAGGATGTTGAAATGGTCTGAAAAAGTTAAATAAAGGCAGTGTCTGTGAATAGTGTGCATTACTAGAGTGTTCAGACTCACCACACACAGCTTCCAAGGTAGTGGCAGTTCATATCTACCTCTACTGTCAACTGGATGCAGCTTTTATCAGTACTGCCAGCAAGTCTTTGGTTCCAGGGCTCTGCTAACTTCTGCCTGGTTAAGGTTTACAGATTCCAACACTGCTGTCACTCTGATCTGCTCACTTTCAATAGATAGGGTGCACTCTGTCTGGGGCTGCTGCAACACCCACCCCTCTCACACTACCAATAGCTGGACACACTGAAGAGAACACTCCATGCTGGCATTACACACCTCCCACCAGATGCAGGCCATATTTAAACTCTCTGGCATCCCAGGGCAACATTACATGCCTCTGCTTCCCGCTTTTTTGACATCCAATCAGCTGAGAGCAAGGAGACCTGTGGCTGGCAACAATGTATTGTCCCTGGGGTGCATTAACCCCTGTTATTCCCATAGTTTCTGTAATTTCTGTAGTAATGGCTGTCTGCAGCATATCTCAGCCTTTCTGGCTGCTGAGGCATGCTGGTACATGTAGTACCACAGGTTTTACTGGGATACCACAATTGCGGTTAATAATACTGTAGGGACAAAAACAGGCTCAAATTTTGTGATTTTAGCTGTTTTTATGATTTTTTTACAAAAATATAGATCAAAAATCAAAACTAAGACACACAAATGTGGTTTTGGCAAAACCAATTACAGATACAAAACACAAGGGAAATACAGATTCAGCACTAAAACGAAAACACAGGTGTCGGCGCACATCTCTAGTTAAAACCCCAACCAAAACACAAGACTCTACCCACAACTACTTTTCTGATGCAACCAAGGAAACATAAACCTAACAAAAAATACAGAATGAATGCCTATACCTATAAAACATGAAGGATCATTAACTCTGGGGCAAACTCCCATCGTTCTCTGTTGACTGACACATATGAGTTATTTTGCTGAACGCTTTTTACAACTTTAGAAACTGCTGGGCTGGTAGCCTGGTGATTATAAAGTATTACTGTACATACACTACTGCTTTTGGGCAAAGTACAGCTTGTGTAATAGGGGTCATACAGCAAATGTTATCAACCAAAATGTCAACAGCGAGGTCAGGAGGAGACATAAAGATTCTCCGAGTGTTTAAAAGCAAATGATTTTCACCAGGAGACAAGAGGAGAGAAGACAGAACCAGCTCCCAGTGTACCCTGTGCACTGTACAACATTCACAGTAGGAGAACTCTAAATCTTAGTATAAGAGATGGGAATTTCTAAGAGACTCTAAAGTAATGTAAATATTTATTTAGCCATTTCAATGCAACAATTATTATTGGAGAACAAAGATAAAATTTGCTGTAATATATTTTTTTACCTAACACGTTTTTACTGTACTGTACCAAGAGCAATGTACTGTACTATGCATTTACACTGACTCTTTAAAACCAGAATAATATCCCTCTTTATTCCTGATTGTCCCTCTTTTTTGTCTGAATTTTATCAACACGATATAATTAGATAATCATAATTTCAGTATACAAGACATCGCATGCGTGTTATATTTCTGTTTATAGCTACATACATATGTTATATGTGATGTGATTTTTCACCCTCCCTCTTCTGCATAGCACTCAGTTGAACCCCTTACAGTACCACTTAGGATACTGCTTTTAAGCTGAAATGATTTCCCTTGTGTATTATAAAATACAGTACAAGCCAGACTTACTAATAAAAAAAAGCACTTGTAGCAATTCACTATATGTATATTGCTGTAATTTATGATTATTTGTATAACTATTATTTAATGCATTAGGAAGTGTATTAGGTTAGGTTATTCTTTATGGGCCATTTCTAAGATTGAGATTGTATTGTTGTAATATTGGCCATTAAATATAAAAAATGAAGTACTTGCAGTGGAGGCTATACAGCTTAACCCTTTATGACCCCTTGTAAATTTAAATGGACAGTATTAATTTTTTATTAATAACAATATAATTTAATTTATTCATAATAATAATAACAATACAAATAATAATAATAATAATAATAATAATAATAATAATAATAATAATGTCATAATGAACTAATACAGTAATAATATTTGTAATTGTACTTTAATGATTAAGTAATTAAAAAATAAAAAATTTAAAAAATAAACCAAATTTTTTGGTGTTACTTTGTCTACTTTACCAGTGTCATCACTGGGGTTCTTCAGAAACATGCAATGGGTCATTAAGGGTTAATAAGAATTGCAAGATCTTTTTTTAAAGATCATTTTAAGATCTTTCTTGTGTGTTACTGTAGCTCATCATTAACACTAAGGGGGATATCCAATTATACCCGGAAAAACATCAGGGTCAGAAAAACGGCCATTTACGGATGTTTTTCTGACTCACGATTTTTTTTCAAGATTTTTTTTACAGGCTATCCAGATGGATCACCTGTAAAAAAAAACAAAAAACCTTCTCCCGAAAACACACAGGTTCGTAAAGCCTTTGTGTTTTCGTGTGAAACAGCCCAGTTTTCAGTCGAAAACGGAGGCAGGTGAACCAAAATCCTCGATAGGCCACGGCCACGTGCCACGGCTTATCTGGGCTAATTAGCTAGCCCCCGGCGGAACAATTAGCTCCTGTAAATTACCGGGGCTAATTGGATATCCCCCTAAGCGGGAGATGTACTAAGGCTTGAAAAGTGATAAAGTGGAAAATGAAAAAGAACCAGCCAATCAGCTCCTAACTGCCATGTTACAGTCTATATTTGTAAAATGAGTTAGGAGCTGATTGGTTGGCAATTTATTACTCTCCACTTTATTACTTTTCAACGCTTAATGCATCTGGCCTTTAGTGTAAATATTAACATTCTGGACCACATTCTGGGAGTAAAACAAAAAATAGCAAGTACAGTACTTTAACTTGTGTCCTTGGACATACAGTACCATGCTTCAATGCAAGGGGAGCACATACAGTACATTCATTATTTTAGCATGCAGGGTAAATATTGGCTGCTTTTGCATGTATCCCACAAACACTATTCAGCTTTCTTTTTACACAGTAGTTTAGATGTGATTTTGATTACACCCCTACCACATCTTAATTTCTCTGCACATCTTAAATCTGCCCTACCTACAGTGCAACGTGGATTTGCAAGTTGTACAGTAACAATCTCTGCCTGTACTAAACTACCTCAGCCATAAGAGAGCATGGCAGTAACTGCCAAACTATGCAGTGAGCATTACAGTGACCACTAACCCATCACATTGATCCCCATAAAATACAGAGAGCATCAAGGACTGACATATAATACAGATAGCCTTGCAGTGACCCATGTATAATGCAGAGAGCATCACAGAGACCTCTAATTATACATAAAAAATCAGTTGCCAAAATATAATACAGAGAGCACCACAATGACTGCTATATTCTACAGTACTACTGTACAATAAATAGAACATTGCATTAACCACCATATAATGCTGAGATAATTGCAGTGGCAACCATATAATGCAGAAAATATCAATGTGACTGCCATATAATGCAGAGCATCACAGTAACTGCCATAAAATACAGAGAGAATCAGTGACTGCCATTAAATGCAAAAAAGATTACAATAACCAGCATATAATACAGAAAGCATCACAGTGACTGCATTATAATACACAGAGGGAATGAATAGAGATAGTCTGGCGCTATGGTTACTGTGAAAAAGTGCCTGCAGCTATGTTCAAGGTTTGGTTCGTAACCTAAAAATGGAAAATATACAGAAAAAGGAAAAAGAACAGCGCTGGCACTTTTACACTAAAATGTTTTAATTAATTTCATATCACATATTAAAATACATCCTTCATATCCATATCATATAAAAATAATTATAATGTATATTAATTAAGCTATATATCCCACCGGACAATTCCGCTCTATATACCCAACCAGAGAAAACTGTTCCTTACTGATTTTGTATAATTGTATACCGCTGAATTTAAAGCTAGATATTATTACTTTATGTGCTTTTGACAATAAATCATGACCGCATAGATGTTATCAATCGATAGGAATGTCCAGCTGATAAGTATAGTTCCTCAGTTATTATAATGAACAATTATCCGGTCCGTTAATTACGCAGATTTCAGTTCTTTTCGCAAATGCATACAGCTAATAGATTATACCTTCCAGGTAAATTTCCTCACACTATTAAATTTTCAACCAGTGTGAGTTATAATTATTATGTTTTGTGATTAGAGTTTCTTATGGAGCTGTGCACAGATATATAGCTTTGCACATATCACATAGATACCTCTCCCGGCTGTCGCTTCCATAAACAGCCTTATCCGGAGTCCACTGCCTGGTGGATAGCAGGTATAATTTCAGATGTTATCCGTAAAAGTTATCAGATGTTATCCGTAGGTGTAAGTGTCTCTGGCCGGCCAGTAATATATGAAGGTGTCTCACCAAAAGCTCTTTAGCAGTGCATCCGACAAACGCGTTTCCCCGCTTTTGGTGAGACACCTTCATATATTACTGGCCGGCCAGAGACACTTACACCTACGGATAACATCTGATAACTTTTACGGATAACATCTGAAATTATACCTGCTATCCACCAGGCAGTGGACTCCGGATAAGGCTGTTTATGGAAGCGACAGCTGGGAGAGGTATCTATGTGATATGTGCAAAGCTATATATCTGTGCACAGCTCCATAAGAAACTCTAATCACAAAACATAATAATTATAACTCACACTGGTTGAAAATTTAATAGTGTGAGGAAATTTACCTGGAAGGTATAATCTATTAGCTGTATGCATTTGCGAAAAGAACTGAAATCTGCGTAATTAACGGACCGGATAATTGTTCATTATAATAACTGAGGAACTATACTTATCAGCTGGACATTCCTATCGATTGATAACATCTATGCGGTCATGATTTATTGTCAAAAGCACATAAAGTAATAATATCTAGCTTTAAATTCAGCGGTATACAATTATACAAAATCAGTAAGGAACAGTTTTCTCTGGTTGGGTATATAGAGCGGAATTGTCCGGTGGGATATATAGCTTAATTAATATACATTATAATTATTTTTATATGATATGGATATGAAGGATGTATTTTAATATGTGATATGAAATTAATTAAAACATTTTAGTGTAAAAGTGCCAGCGCTGTTCTTTTTCCTTTTTCTGTATAATACACAGAGGATTGAAGTGACCACCATATATTGCACTGTAGTGACTACCATATAATACAAAGAGAATAGGTAACCACCATGAAATTTAAAGATCATCAGTTACTGTCATACAATAAAGAAGCATAAGTGACTATGATATAATACAGAGAACATCAGTGACATCCAGAAAATTCAGAGGATGCTTCAGGACTTGTTAGTCCTCCTTACTATGAAGTCATGATATCACATTTTCTGGGGAATGGCCAGCACTGGGTGGGAAATTGCTATGGCACTGATCTATTAATAAAAACTAACCTGTGTTTAAAATTAATTTAATGACTCTGCTTTTTACAGATTTATTAGTGCCTTAATTTTTTTCCCTCATTCCCATGGTTCCCCTTTTCTCAAATCCTAATCACTATTATACTACATCCCAAGTAAGGAGGAATACGCACATTTTATTTGTCAGCTTTATTCCCCACACAACACTCCCCTACATTAAACTGACACATAAATAGGAGTGCATCATCATTATTGTTTACAGGCAATGGCTGCTCAGTTTCATGACGCTGTTCGGACATACCTCCCTCCTTCCTTCACAGACCCACTTCCCGGATACTTGCTCCCTACACATCCCTGCCTCTCTCCTTCCTGATTTACTCTGTCTTCTTCCTCCCTGCACAGCCTCCATCCCCTCTCTTTGCCTGGCCCCAACCACCCTCATCCCTTCAACTGCACACTGTGCATGTCCAGTGTGTCAACACTGTGATAATCGATCATCACTATGCATTAGATGCTTCTGGTGCTGACTGTTCCATGGCTTCCCTGCCAATGGAGCCCAACCCCCACTCTGTCACCCTGGGTACATGCCTTGCGTGTCCCCACTACTGTAGCTCTGCTTCTGCACATCTACCATGACCTGTAGGACCACTAAACATTTGCTTGTAACAAGACCATATACAGTATAGTAGATAAACTTTGTGTAAGAACATATGGTAACACTCTAAAACTAAGTACTGTGAACTAGCTACAGTCTTGTGTAGTCTTGTGTCACTCTTGCAGGTTGTTCTGTTTCTCCCATATGGCCATCTCCATAACAGCCAGGGCACAAGACAGGTCTTCATAGACCATGGTTTTCACTGTATTTGGATAATAGATTGTGTTTCCCTATGAAGGACCTAAACTTTGTTTTCCTTTTCTAGATTTTACAGAATACATGATCACCATGGACCCCGTCACAATTCTTCTGTCTGTTGTTGTCATTCTATATTTAGCCAATGTTTTCAACAATCGGAAAAAACACAAGTTCAGGAATTTTCCACCTGGACCAACGCCTCTGCCTATCATTGGGAATATGCACATGATCGAAATGGGAAAACCTCATAATACATTTATAAAGGTAATAACGTACTTTTCATTACTATAATTGCCATTAAATAATTTAAAGGAGTTTTACTCTTTAATTATGAATTTTAAAAATCCCCTCCTTCCCCAACAATAGTACTTTATGTAGAGACCACCAATACTCCCTCTATTCAGCATGGTCCTGCCTCCCACCTATAGATAGAATCCCTGCAGATCACCATTGGCACTTAAATCTCCCCAGATTGGCACGGCATGCTTTTAGGAGTAACTGAGGGACCCCCACCAACATTCTATCCCTAAAAACCACGTTTACATTTAAAGGATATATCCACCATTTCTTAAATATATTACTCAGAGTCATTAGCTAACACTACAGTATATCAAGGTACACAATCTGTACTAAAATATAATTTATTCTATTACTGTATATGCTAGGTATAATAAAATCAAGCGCTCTAATTAGTGATATTAAACTATTGGTCAGTTATAAATGGAGATGTGCAGCTCCCATACGTAATATATATTACCAAAAAAGCAACAAATTATTCAACTCGTGAATTAAGGGAGTGCAACAACAGTCTGATATAGCTTGATAGTACACATTTATTAACAATGGTTAAAATGCAATTGAATAGAGTACAATGTCTCCGCAACCGCAATAAACAAATTGGTTATTGACACAGCTACTATGTAGCATTGGTTAGAATGTAATTAAAGCACAGTTCATGTTAGAATTGAGATGGCAACAGTGAATATGCTCACATGAGAAAGTTTTCCATACCGTATTAGGAATGCTTTAAGTGCAGCTTGCACTAAAAGTAATGAAATGTCACCTGGACTCTAACGTGGGAAGCCATGGGAAAGCCACGCTATGCTGCCACCTCCCCGCTACCGCAGAATGCTCACCAGCTCAATGTACAATCTTCCGATTCCAAGCAAAGTCACGGGTGCGCTATGCGGGAGCGGCAGTGTGAGTTGTTGGCCGGGGAGGGAAGGCGCAGCTCCTGGTCTGGCAAACGTGAAGCAGAGTGCGTTGCAAGTGAGCAGTAAGGTGATGTACCGTTGGTATGAAGACTACAGGCGGTATAGGAGACCCCTTAACGCGTTTCTCCGTAGCAACGGTTTCCTCAGAAGGTACTGTTGGTTATTCCATTCCCAGTGTATTTAAGGGATAAACTGACCAATCAGTTATCATAATGAGCAAGGTGATTGTCCATCTGTTAGCACACCTTGAAAATTCAGGTGTCTGGATGAAATGCATTCAAAACAAGTTTCTATAATGCACATGAATAGACTAGTTAAACTTTAAACATATACAATATTCAGCTATATCAGACTGTTGTTGCGCTCCCTTAATTCACGAGTTGTACTAAAAGATACTGATCTCTTTCATTATGCAACTTGAACCATGCAGATACTGTACAAGTTAATTGTTCTGGTATACTCCACATTTTGTTAATGATTTCAATGTTAGTTAAAATACTTTTAAAATTTATCTGAATTGGAATTAAAGAGTAACTTTTGCTAGGTTTCGGGTGTGCCATTTTTACAAGTTAATGAATATTTTTCTTTATAAAAAAGGTAGGGGTTAGATACACTCTAATAACACTTTGGGAGTGATTCAATTCTCTGTGATGTGCCGCTAGACATCCCCACAATGGTCCTAATACAGATCTGATAGCTGAAGCAAATTTGTTTGCTAATGGGCAAAACCTTGTGCAGTGCAGGGGGGGCAGATAAAACATTTGTAGAAAGAGTTAGATTCGGGTGGGTTATTTTGTTTCTGTGCAGAATAAATACTGGCTCCTTTATTTTTACACTGAAATTTAGATTTCAGTTTGAACACACCCCACCCAAATCTAACTCTCTCTGCACAGGTTACATCTACCCCCTTTCCTGCAGTGCACATGGTTTTGCCCATTAGCTAACACATTTACTGCAGCTTTCAGATCTGAATTAGGACCATTGTAGGGATGTCTAGCGGCACATCGCCACGTTTTATGGTAAGGTATACCATAAAACCAGTTTTCTGTGGAGTACACCAATGTAAAAATAGTAGTTGTGATTTTTCCAAAATTTATAGAAACTACAGTATCTAAATATAAAAATCATTAAACTGATTATTAAAGCACTAGGACATCATTTTATTTTTTTGTACATAGAGTAAACTTGGGTGATTCAACATTTTTTTCTGCAGCTGGTGGCAGATTGTTAAATTACCTGACACACAAATTCTCATCCCATCATTGCTATTATTAATAAATAACTGGTAGGCCGAGTAATGTGATAGATGATTTCCTGGTGGATTGGGGAAAAACAGCATGTTTAATACATATTTAATAAATCCCACCCACCTCTTGCTTAGTATTGGTAGCCTTTCCCCATGCCAAATCTGTATTGTGCATATGCAGAAGACGATAAGGGTTATGGGATCTCATTCAGGTTGGGTAGCAAATTGTGATCCAACAGCAATAATTACAATGATAATGTGGGTGCATGCACATAGCCTGTCCTGTGCATGCATCCGCATTTAACGCGGGTACCCCGCAGTATTTGCAAATGCCTCTTTCTGATTGAGAGGCAGAGGCATTCGCGGGACCCATTTGGAAGCCGCCACCCCTGCAACGCTCCATCTCCGCCTTGGAAATGGAGTGTTGCCGTCCCGCAAATGCCTCTGCCTGTCAATCAGACAAAGATGTTGCCCATAGCAACCAATCATATTCCACTTAACACTATCAAGCTGCTTCTAGAAGATAATAGCTAGAATCTGATTGGTTGCTATGGGTAATATCACCAGTTCTAAAAAACTCACAACGTATATATATCCCTAAATTTGGCTGGCAAAACATTGAGTACTTTCATCACTGTTGGCAAGCTTTTATAGTAAATTGTGATAATATATTTTAAATTACTGTGATGAATAGCAATGGAAATTATCTACAATTGCTGCATATTGATAAATAGACCCCTTTATATGCAGCAATAAAAAGTGAAATAGGAAACATTTTCTTCCTTTTATCATAATTCCTGTAATTGGAAACAAACTGATATTTAGAACAAATGTTTTTGTGTTTATAAAATTGTATTACATTCTTTACCTTCAACCAAAATTAACAAATTTATTTTGCTTAACTAAAACTTTTCCTTTAAACATAATTTTATGGCTATCCTGTTTGCTACATTTAACAATAATATTTGACAATAATATTCGCAAAGTATTATTTTTTTACAAACTTTTATTTTATTTGAGTAATTCTCTAAATGTACTCTTTATTATTTATTAAAATACATAACATTCTGATAGGAAAAAATAATTCAAATTCCACTGCAAATTTATTTATCTATTTATTTATTTTAAGGATGAAATGTTAATGAATTTCACTTGACAAGAACAATTTAAACCTCACACTCTGGACAGACTTTGCCACTGTGGATGCGGCCAGTGGGCAACATTTGTCAAAGATAAAACATAAATGCGTAGGCTGATTGTGGAATGTAGAAGCTAATGTCATAGCTTAAAATATTTCATATTATTCTTTTAATGATCTGTTGATGTTGATGTTTACTGTTTGTACAGATGTCAGAGAAGTACGGCCCAGTATTCAGCGTTCAACTGGGATCCAACAAATTAGTTATCCTGTGTGGGTATGACACTGTGAAAGATGCTCTAATCAACCATGCTGAGGAATTCTCTGATAGACCCGCTTCAGCAATGAGAGATAAAACATCAAGGGGACATGGTAACTGTTTCAATTTAAAAGTCATTAAAAACATTACATAATTAAAAAAAATCAAAGATGGATACATATACTAAAAACATGAAAAGTGCTCCAAAGTAAAAAAAAAAATCCTGCTCAATGAATGAAAAATGTCAGTCCCTTTCAAAACAAGCGAAACGTACGTACCACTGACACAAAGCCAATCAGTATTATGTATTATACACCAATCAGCCATAACTTTTAAACCACTGACTGGTGAAGTGAATAACATTGATTATCTCATTGCAGTGGCCCCTTGAAAGGGGTGGGATATATTAGGCAGCTAGTGAACAGTCAGTTGTTCAAGTTGATGTGTTGGAAGCAGGAAAAATGAGCAAGTGCGACCTTTACAAGAGCCAAACTGAGCATCTCCAAAATGGCAGGCTTTGTGGGGTGTTCCTGCTATGCAGCGGTTATTAAACCCCCTAAAGTTGTCAAAGGTAGAACAATCTGTTAACCAGTGACAGGATTATGGGCGCTCAAGGCTTAATGATATGCATGGGGTGTAAAGACTGGCTCATCTGGATTGATCCTGCAGAATAGTACTGTAGCCCATATTGCTGAAAACGTTAATGCTAGCTATCATAGAAAAATGTCAGAACTTGCTGTGTAGCTGCAGACAAGTCAGAGTACATATACTGACCCTTTCACTGCCGAAAATGCCTACAATAGACACCTGAATGGCAGAACTAGACCATGTATCAATAGAAGAAGGTGGTCTGGTCTAATTATTCACATTTTCTTTTTCATCATCAGAAGATGACTGGGTCATCGTTTAGCTGGGGAGGAGATGGCACCAGGATGCACTAAGGGAAGGAGTCCATATGATACACTGACCAATGTTCTAATGGAAAATCATGGGTTCTGCCATTCTTGTTGATGTTACTTTGACACATACCACCTACCTAAACATTGTTGCAGTCAAGTTCATCCCTTCATGGCAATGGTATTCCATGATGACAGTGGCCTCTTTCAGCAGGATAATGCGCCCTGCCACACTGCAAAAATTGTTCAGGAATGGTTTGAGGAACATGACAAAAAATGTTGACATCGTCTCCAAATTTCATCAAATCTCAGTCTGAACGAGCATCTGTAGGAGCCATGGAAGCCCAACCTCACAATTTACAGGACTTGAAGATCTGCTGGTCATGGCTTGATGTCCAACACCACAGAACACTATCAGAGGTCTTGTGGAGTAAATGCCTCGATGGGTCACATCAGTTTTGTTAGCATGAGGGGGACTTAATATTAGGCAGGTGATTTTAATGCTATGCTGATGGGTGCATATGCTGTAGGTGCTGGCACTGGGGATGTACCCTAAATTATGTCAACTAAAGTTGACCTGGGTGGCTGCCTTCTATGAAGGCCCTGGTCCTTTTGCTCCTTATCATCTCCTCTGAGAATAAGAAAAGTGTGAGATCCAAATTCAGCATGGAACTTAAGACCTCTCTGATGTGTTATCACTAACAATGTAACGCATTTGAAGACCTAGAGTACATTGCAATTGAGTCAACCTTCTAAGACAGCACAATTAAATTTCTCTTTGAGCAGGAAGTTCAGACTGGAGTGCAGATGAGCATCAGACAGTGAAGGAAGTGAGAAGAAGGAGGATTAAAAGTGTCTTCACCTAGAAAAAATTGAGGTCCTTTAAAATGTTTCTGTGGAGCCCTCAAATTTCCAATTACACCTCTTGGTCCACATGTCAAGTTAGATAAATGGCTTCCATCAAATCTATCAATCAGAAGAATTCATAGTCTCCATTATTCATATGTTCCAATTTTAAATATTTCCACATTGGGACAGTGCCCAGAGGTGAGATGCCTGTGGTCAATGAAAGGGTGGGGACTACACATTAGACCCCACCTCCTGTTTCATAATCAGGGGAACAGGAAGAGAAGGCGAGGCCAAGATGATGTGATTTTCCCAGAGATAGTTCACAGAGTCCCTCATCCATCCCACTGTACTAGGAAGTGAGGCCTACTCATCTGGGACTCCATGGAGACTCTCTGATATTAGGAAGTTCCATGGATGCTCCGGGAGAGTAGGCAGGTACACCATTACTGAGGACTATTTTACAAGACCCAGCTCTGCCTAGCTAAGCTCAGCCCTGCCTGAAAGGAGATGTGCAAATAATAATTCAGCTCTAAATGCTGCTTGCACAGTGTATGGTGAATCAGGGACAGAGGCTCACTAGTATTGATGTTATGCATGTAAGCCATGGGCTTATAGATTACTTACAGATGTTTTTCTTTCACTATGCAACAAATAAATATATGTACAATAATAGCTGTACTTTAAAATAGACATTGATCAACTATATACAGGTATAAGGTTTGTAAGAAGGTTGTTTATGGACAAGGACCTTGTGATTGGTTGATGGGGAGACTGTGCCATTACAATGTTTTGTTGACATTTATATTTCACTATAATTATTTTCCATCATAAATGTAGTATATATAGAGTTATATATTGACTTGTATTCATTCTACTGTATTCAGGTGTTATCTTTGCTAATGGTGAGAACTGGAAAGTGATGAGACGCTTTACTCTTTCAACACTACGAGATTATGGGATGGGGAAGAAGAGCATAGAGAACAAGATTAATGATGAATGTGAATGTTTAATGCAGACATTCAGATCTTATAAAGGTGTGTGCCTGCTCTCATTTCATTTATAACTCCCACAATAATTCTAATAGCATGGATCAAACACCACTTTTGCCATTACTGTATGTTAGCATTGATATATTAATAGGAATAAAGTGTAGAGATTGCCTGGGCGATAATGTATAGAAGGTTACTGCAGCAATATCTAATCCCGGGGTTAACTCTTAATAATCCAAACAAGTGATACAAATAGAAAAGTAGTGCCAGATATGCGCTGTGGCTATGTCACCTAAATATAGTGAACCAGGAGATATGTAAAAACAAAAAACAGTACTTCCCTTAAATAATCTCTGCACTCCTTAAGTAGATCCTTCAATTTAAAATTAGCATATACTGTATAGTATTTGTCAAATATGGAGAAAAAAAACATAAGAGAATATAGTGCAAAACATAACAAATGCATTGTTTCTATATGAAACAAATCCAATATCAGTAGATATCAATATGTCTGCATCATAAGGCAAGTTGGAGGTTTACCAGATTTCCATGTAAGATAGGTGCATCGATATTAATAGAGATACATGTTCCAGAGCTGGTCTCTGGGCCAACCTGTCCACTGGTATCTGGATCTACTCCTCCTGATATTTATCAAGCAGCACTCCTGTTTCTGCAGTATCTTCAAAATGAACTATGGGTAGGGGTGCAGGGTCCAGGTCGGTATGACTGGTGCAGCCGGAGGTCCGGGGGGCTACGTCTCCTGAGTTATGGGTATCATTCAGTTTCAGGGTTGGGTGTTAGATTGTGGGTTCCAGGTCGCTGCAACGTCAGTGTTGGTGGTCCTGAGTTCCGCATTCTTGACCTCAGGCTTGAGATCTGAGTTTCAAGATTTAGTACTACTTTGTCCTGAGTCTCCTTAGTGGTGTTGACCTGAATTCCCTAGTGGGTCACAGTATCTTATAACTTGGTCATGTTCCAGATCTGTGTTCTAGCAAATAGTTACAGGCCCTCACTGTTCTGGTTTCCATCTCAGTATCCTAGTGCAGTTCTCAGTCCAAGGGATGCCACTTCTTACTACCAGAGTATACCTTGGACACCAAGTCTTACTGTATACTCCTTGACTTGTGTTCCATGAACAGTGATCTGATCAAGGCTCCTAATTTCACCCACACTTGTGTTTCAACTGATTTCAAGGGTCCTCACATGGATCACAAACCACCACAGTCCATAACAGGCAACATCATGACAACCTCCCTCCATCATTCACTACTTCACTGCCAAGCCTTGTTTAAATAAGGTAATAAGGTTTACATGAACAAATATCTATATGATACTGTACTCATCTTGGACAACATCAATTTATTTTATTACTTGACTAGAAAGTTTAGTCCTGGTTTTCACAGCTGTTTATACAAGTATTCACACTGCTCATGTTTCATCATGATACAAGACATAATACACTATATGCTTATTCTTTATTTTTTACTTTTTATTGTTATTAAAATTGCCTGCTTTCAATTTTCAAATCTGTCTTTGTTTCATTTGCAGGAAAACCATTCAATAATATGACCATCATTAATGCTTCTGTTGCCAATATAATTGTGTCCATACTACTCGGCCATAGATTTGAATATGGAGATCCAAACATACTGAGGCTCATGACTTTACTTAATGAAAATATTAGGATCGCATCAAGCCCTATGGTTGGAGTAAGTATTCTCAGACTGAGCCTAATTCAGAAGTGGATTGCAATCCCGTATTGCTGATCGGTGATCTGTCAGGAAATCAAGGAAATAATTAATTTGAAAAATGCCCCAATTTGCCAATCCCAACTGTTTTTCTGTTGGGATTGGGAAATTGAAATTTTTAAACATTTTTAAAATTCACAATTCCCTGACCCGGCCGTCAAGGGATCGGGAAATTTTTGGCAATACATTGGCAATATACGGGGGACTAAAGGTTCATTATTTCTGAAGTGATTAAACACTGTTGCAACAAAGTATAGAGAAAAGGTAATGGGTTTTTTTTAATTAGGAATGGGTGCCTGATTCGAAGTTCTCATTAACATATACAGTGCCTTGCTAAAGTATTCACACCCTTTGCATTTTTTCATGTTTTGTTGCCTCACAACCTGGAATTAAAATGGATTGTTTGGCTACGACTTTGAAGATGTTTTTTTTCATTGTGAAGCAAACAACAAATAGGACAAAATAACAGAAAACTTTAGCGTGCATAACTATTCACCCCCCTAAAGTTAATACTCTGCAGAGCCACCTTTTGCATCAATTACAGCTTCAAGTCGCTTTGGATAAGTCTCTATGAGCTTGCCACATCTTGCCACTGGGATTTTTGCCTATTTCTCAAGGCAAAACTGCTCCAGCTCCTTCACGTTGGATGGTTTCCGCTTGTGAACAGCAATCTTCAAATCTGACCATAGTTTCTCAATTGGATTGATATCTGGGCTTTGACTAGGCCATTCCAACACATTTAAATGTTTCCCCTTAAACCACTCAAGTGTTGCTTTAGCAGTATGCTTCGGGTCATTGTCCTGCTGGAAGGTGAACCTCCGCCACAGTCTCAAATCACAGGCAGACTGAAACAGGTTTTGCTCAAGAATATCCCTGTATTTATCACCATCCATCTTTTCCTCAACTCGAAACAGTTTCCCAGTCCCTGCTGCTGAAAAACATCCCCACAGCATAATGCTGCCATCACCATGTTTAACTGTGGGGATGGTATTCTTGGGGTGATGGGATCTGGTGGGTTTGCGCCAGACATAGCATTTTCCTTGGTGGTCGAAAAGTTAAATTTTAGTCTCATATGACCAGAGCACCTTCCTCCATATATCGGGGCATCATCCACATGCCTTTTGGCAAACTCAAAATGTGCCTACTTATTTTTAACAATAAGTAATGGCTTTTTGTCTGGACACTCTTCCATAAAGCCCAGCTCTATGGAGTGTACATCTTATTGTGGTCACATGAACAGATACACCAGTCTCTGCTGTAGAACTCTGCAGCTCCTTCAGGGTTACATTTGGTTTGTGTGCTGCCTCTCAGATTAATGCCCTCCTTGCTTGGTCTGTGAGTTTTGGTGGTCGTCCCTCTCTTGGCAGGTTTGTTGTGGTTCCATGTTCTTTCCATTTGAAGATGATGGATTTGATGGTGCTCCGGGGGATCATCAAAGATTTGGATATTTTTTTATAACCCAACCCTGACTTGTACTTCTCAACAACTTTGTCCCTGACTTGTTTGGAGAGCTCCTTGGACTTTATGGTGTGATGCTTCTTGCTTAGTGGTGTTTCAGCATCTGGGGCCTTTCAGAAAAGGTGTGTTTATACTGACATATCATGTGACACTTAAACTGCACACAGGTGGACTTCATTTCACTAATTATGTACCTTCTGAAGGTAATTGGTTGCACCAGAACTTTAAAGGGACTTCATAGCAAAGGGGGTGAATACATATGCACATGCCAATTTTAAAATTTTATTTATAAAAAATAATTTTTATATAAATTTTTCTCATTTCACTTCACCAATTTAGACTATTTTGTGCATATCCATCACATAAAATTCAGATAAAAAAAAAAATGACAGGTCGTAATGTAACAAAATAGGTAGAAAACCAAGGGGTGAATACTTTAGCAAGGCACTTTATGCATACATCTCTGAATAAAGGTGAATATGCACATTTTTTCTGTGCAAGCAATGTTTCTGTCGCACCTGTGACCTACTTGCATGTAACTTTCTATCAAGCTATTTGCAAAAACATCTCTATTTAGCTGTTGAATATCCCTACTTCCCCAACTAAGGAAATGGTACCAGTCCACAGGTGTGTAAGGTGATACTTGCTAATGACCTATGGAGCTAAAAGACGTTTCATGTCAAATACACTTACAGTATCCCGAGTGAGAAATATTTTTCACGTGTACAATATTGCCTAAAATTGTATTCCCATTTTGCTCCTAAATGCACCATAGCTGTAGTGTGTATTATTGTATAATATGCTAGAAGAATTTTGGTACCTAAGTTGTATAAATCAGCTGTTTAAAACGATATCATAAAGTAATTGAAACAGATCAGAATTAATTTCAGTAGAATATTGTTTTTTCAGTTCTTGTGCTTAGAGACAGCTACAGACTCAGTGGGTCGGGTATGTGTGACCGCGGCGGGATATTCAGGGGTCGGGATCCAAGCGTCGGTATTGTGACCGGTCACATAACCGCATCCTGACTCAGTCGCTGACTGTTTATACAAAATATTCCTATTAGTATTAATTGCAAATGGATCCTAATTGTTCTGCTGTATGCAATCAATGGTTCCAGCACTATCAAATTCAATTAAATGCAGCAGACAAGGTTATGCTGACAGGCAAAATGTCGACACATTCTAAATGTGGCTACAGTTATGGTGTCAGCATTGTAATTGTTGACACTTTGTTCCTGACAATTTAGTATATCATGCAACTGTATGTAAAAGTGTAATACAGTAATAATAAATATAACTGCGGTATTTGAAGAAGACACCTTGGTTATTTTTTGATGAAGATGGATTTGTATATATTAGTTGAAGGATATAAATGTGTACTTTTAGCGGTTTGGGACTGAAATGCCGGCGTTGGGGATGCCGTAGGTCAGAATATTGGGGGTAATTCTGAGTTGATCACAGCAGCAAGTTTGTTAGCAGTTGGGCAAAACCATGTGCACTGCAGGGGAGGCAGATATAACATGTGCAGAGAGAGTTAGATTTGGGTGGGTTATTTTGTTTCTGTGCAGGGTAAATACTGGCTGATTACTACAGGCCCCCTCCACCTAACCCTAACCCTCCTCAGTGGTGCCCATTACTGTAGCCCCCCCCACCTAACCCTAACCCTTCTCAGTGGTGCCTATCTCGAACCCCCCCCTCCCCACAGCCTAAATCTACCCCCCTTCCTGAAGCCTAACTCTAACCACCCCTCCCCGCAGCCTAAACCTACCCCCTTCCTGCAGCCAAACTACCCCCCTTCCTGCAGCCTAACCCTAACCCCACCACAGTTTAAATCTAACCCCCCATTCCCGCAGCCTAACCCTAACCCTCCTCTGCAACCTAAACCTAACCACCCCACCCCTACGGCTTACCTCTCCAACGTTCCGGCAATCACTCGATAAGGATCCCTGCTGTTGGGATGCATTCTAAGCAGTATTGGGATTCCGGCATCAGTCTTTTGACAGCCGGTGTCCTGACCGCTGGAATCCTGACCGGATACCCTTTTGGCTGTGTCTGAAAGCCAGGGTACAGAAAATAATGGTGTTGTTCATAAGTAGTATAACCCAATGGTCACACTTTTCTTGGACCAGTACCAATTCATGGGACACAAAAGTCTAGTTGGATTGGGGCATGGTTTGGATGGAGCAGGGGTGAAGCCTATTTAGCCCCACTTTGGCATTTTTATAAGCGGGTTGAAGAGTCAGAGCCTCTTTCTACAGATTTCCGCATAATACAAAGAGATAAAATATTTAAATCCTATACTTAAAATATACTAAATGTTGAATAAGCCATGCATCATTTTAGTTTCCATAGTGTTTTTTTTTTTTAAAAACCTGGTTGTAGTTTTAATTTTCATATTACGATTTAATTTATCAAAGTCTATTCTATGTTTATAATTACTTTTTTGATTCTTTTCACTTTTTGTAGTTGTACAATAGTTATCCCTCGGTGGTCGGCTGGCTTCCTGGGAGTCACAGAAATATTTTTAAAAACAGCAAAAAGATGCAGGACTTTATAAGAGAGACATTTATAAAACAGGTGAAAGAGCTGGACATCAATGATCAGAGGAACCTTATAGAGTCATTTCTTGTGAAGCAACAAGAGGTATGCATCGCTCATTGTTGGGTTTTAATATTGTTTTTGTCAGACTTGTAAGGATAGAGGTACATAGGGCAGGATGTAATGAAATTAAAGGTTGCACGAACTGCGAGTTGCCGGTTGAACTCTGATGGTTTTATTTAAAGGGGCAATCATTTACAAGGTATGGTTATGCCTTGTGAATAACTGCTCCTTTAAAAAAGTCTGATTTCAGCCGGCATCCCACATGTTGGGCTTACACGGACCACCACATATAGTCAGTCATGAAGGGCACTGATGTTTTTTTTTACGTTGTTTTTTGGTAACCTGCTTTTTAGCTTTTTATGGCATAGCACATATTTTACAAATGTGCATTTTGCTGAATTTATACAATATGAACAAGGTTAGCAGTTAATTTACCGACGGACACAATACCGATGGTCATAATTCGACATCTATTGATCAACAGTCAAAAACTGACATCCATTTTGCCGACTTGTTCAAAATGCCGACATCATCAGAATACCAACATTTGAAATGCCAACATGTCAAAAGCCGACATGCATTTTTATGGAATTTTTGCCCCGAAGTAGACTTGTTCATAATTTACCATCCCAGTGGACCATGCCCAAAGCATGGTGAGTACAGCGAGCCATGCGAGGGGATGCAGTACACTTAGACGATGATCACATCAACCTATGTCAACACTGACACACAAAAAACCCACAGAAAAAGCCAGGTCGTTATTTTGAAATGTTGGCATTTCAAATGGTGGTATCATGACTATGTCAGCATATTGAACATGTCTGCATAATGAATGTTGGTATTTTGACTGTGTCGGTATTTTGACTGTAGGTCAATGGCTGTCGGAATAATTATGTCAGTATTTTGTCAGGAAAATCATACTGACATACTGAACAACAGAGCTGAGATTAGGGTTTTTAATACATTCTGTTGTCTCTTGGGGTTAGGGTTTGATTTGGAACCATTAGGGCCACATTCCCTTTGGAAATTGTACAGCATTTTGCAGTTACATTCAGAATGAGACGAATATTAGACAAAATAGTTGTGAACATTTTGATAAACTCTGATTTACCCTTTAATCTGTATGACGATCCTGATGCCCCAATACTAATTTTAATGTGAATTCAATTCTGTAGTTGTTTGGTATAAAAAAAATCTTTTGCCCATGTATTCATTAAATATTATTCATGAAAAGGTGCAATTGTACCTATATGTCACTCTAGAACATTCATTCGCCCATATCCACATCTTATTTTGTGAGAACTCATGCTGGAAAATCATTGGTTATTTTAGTGATATCTACTAATAAAAATTATTTCAAAATTACTGTCGGACTGATACCAGGAATGTGCAGTCAGGGAAGGCAGGGGAGGCAGTGCCTCCCCTATCATCATTAATGATTACAATAATACAAAGAAGTGTCACAAGTATCTTCTTTACACTATTCTAATCATTTTAAGGACTTAAATTAGTTTGGGAGGCACTGATAGCAAGTGCCTCCCACTGACAACGGTAACAGGGATTGTGTGGGTGGGTGGGGCCAAGCACTGGGCTGTAAATGCCCATTAAAAAAAGCTGTCAAAGCGGCACTTCTACATGTGCCTCGTTGACAGCGACCGGCTTCCCCTGCCAGCGAGGCACATGTAATTGGACAGCAGATCCAGTGCTGGATCCGCTGTCCAATCGCCCTTAGGAGGTGGCAGAAAAAGGCTCACCTTTCTTCATTCCCCCGACTCCTCTCTCCTGCTGGGGCCTGGGTGATTTTAGCCTCCCTGACAGGAGCAGTGTGCTCCCGGTGCTCTCCGTTATACCCCGCAGCTGGCAGCAGCAGATTACCAGCAGCGGTGGTAAGGCGGCAGCTTGGCATTGTGTAGCGGATCATCAGTGACGGCATTGTGCTGCGGCGGCCGACGCTCTCCTTCTTCTGTCAGGTAACAGCCTCAGCAGCGCCGGCGCCTGCTGCACTCTCCCGCCGGCTCTACACAGAGGCTGCTGGGGATGTACTAGAGAAGCCAATAAATGTAAACATGTTCTGTCTTTATGATCTTAAAATATTTGTGTATCATATATGTTTGGTAATCAAAACACAACTTCTACAGTATACAAGGAATTGTTCGATTTTGCAGTAACTCGGCTTCAGTTTAGGTTTTCTTTCATTTTGAGATGTCAGGAAACAACTGATGACTTCCTAAGAAACTGACATACAAATCTATAAAGTGAAAGAGATTTCTTAACATAAAACATAAATAAAAAATTAGAAACAGTAATTGCACATGTACTCTTTTGCTTTATGCACTGTCTGCGGAAGGGTAGAAGGTATTGACAATTCATCAATGGATATAGGTTTATTGTTAGACTTTATGCATCTCTAAAATATTTTATTGGTTAAAAATATTTTATCATTTTTGCAGGGAAAGCCTGAATCTACATTGTATTATCATGACGACAACCTACTTGCTCTAGTCAGCAACCTGTTTATTGCTGGAATGGAAACAACCTCAACCAGTCTGAGATGGGGCCTCCTGCTAATGATGAAGTACCCCGAAATCCAAAGTAAGAAATGAGTTTGGAAAATAATATGACACATGAGATGGAATAGTAACATTGTGTTAGTCAGTTATATATGTACTATGATATATCTGTCTATGAATGATCTTGCTGTGGTGTCTTTACAATTATGCATTATAATTAAGGAGAGCTCTTTTTTACCTGGCAGAAAAAGTGCAAAATGAAATAGAGAGAGTGATCGGAGCAGCTCAACCACAGACAGAGCACAGGAAGCAAATGCCATACACCGACGCTGTCATCCATGAAATACAACGGTTTGGTGACATTGTGCCTAGTAACTTACAGCACGCAACTTCCCAAGATGTCACGTTCAGAGGATATTTTATTCCAAAGGTGGGTGGAGTTTCATAAAATAACAACGGCTGTTTTATTTATTTATATCTTTACTTACAGTATGTTGGTGACTTACTTTTAGGAATGTAAATTCTGATGTGTAGGGCAACCGGTTGTCACCTCTCCCCATCTCCTAAAGGAACCTATAGAATGATGACTTTCACTTTTCAACATATATAGCAACCATCAAGCAGTCCTGACATATTCTACCATAAGAAAACCCCATATCAATGTGACTGTCTATTTAACCCATATGAATGCTATGTGCAATGACCACTGGGCCATTACTTGGTTTGCTTACTTGTGAACTCGGAGAATAAGTATCCTGGCTATACTGCCAGCAACAAACTCAATGTCAAAGAATAATACTGGCCAGATAGCTTCTCCAAACTGGCTGAGTGGATGGATGTGTCAACTAGCTCAAGGAGGTCAGGGTCACAATGATAGCCATGTAACCCAATCACACTGTTACGTAGACTACAGTGTGCTATGGGCTATCTGGAGGCTCTTGGTGATGCTCACGCAATTACCCTTGCCCAGTAGTCTTTTAGCCTCCAGCATCCAAAGACTTTGCCTATAGCAGCCGCCTTTCCAGGGTGAATTAGGTCCACCCCATATTCAGATGCCCCCAGGTTACATATATAGACAAGGCAGCTTTTGGAGGCTGGGCAAGAGTAAGTTGCAGTACGGCAAGACATACACTGAACCCAATATAGATACCACTGCACTACATGCAGTACGAGAGAAATAACCAAATGTACATGAGTGCAACAATGCACAGGTTTGAATATAATCTTCTTAATACAATAACTATGCATATACTACAAAGCACAGGATCTTATTAGCAACAAGACATGTACAATACACAGGATGGTATGAATAATAAATCATAAAGCAGTAAGTTCATAAAGAACTTGGCAGAGCAAGGCAAGGTACAGATAACAAGAGTACTTAGCTACAGGAGACCCCTGGATTCCATGCGAAGCAGGACAAAGCAAGACAAGGCAAGGTAAGGCTGGAGCTGTCTGACAGTACTTCCAGGCTGGGTTTCACATGCACAATCAGGTACTCAGGTGATGGGGATAATGTGCTCTCGACTCTGGCAGGATGGGACACACAGGATTCAAACTGGACTGGGTATCACAAGCAATGCAATAGCACCAACTGCACAGGTTCAAGATTCCACCATAGGACAGGGACCAGGCACAGGTACATACAGGAACAAGTAAGCTATAGCCGGCCTCAGGTGAAGGGCAAGCTGGGTAAAAAAAGGGCAAGCACCAATCAGAGCAGCCAGAGAAACTATACCCTCTGATGAGGAGACTCAATGCATCTGTTCAGCTACACACACACACACACACACACACACACACACACACACACAGACAAAACTCCTAATGATACTGAAGCTAAACACACAGGGAACCTGCAGGAATAAAAAATGCACTGATAATGCAGGAAAACATGCATGCTGATCCAGTAGAAACAGATAACACAAGGTAATGGCCTAGCTATCTGACAGGTGAAACTGCTCAGACCACACATACAGGAGACAGGCTTGTAGTTACACATAACACAAACAGGAATGAGCCACAGCAGTGGCTCATGACACACACATCATTTGACACCAAATTCAAGACAATTCTGAGCACATGGAGGACTCTTGGCTTTGATGCCATTAATTCCTACATGAATAGAGACCAAGCAACATAGGACAAGATGGAATTTCAGTTGATATGACTTTCTGGTTGCCAGCAGATTATTATTTAGATTTCTATTATGACTAGTTCATTTTGCAGTCTCTCTGCTCCCAACAATACCTCAGCCATGGTGGCCTTTGCTGCTTTAGTACTGGCAGCTATTATTGCTTCTGCAATATATCAGCCAAATTAAGTTCTGCCACCAACAGTCAAATTGTTATTCAGCAACATTATGAATCATTAATTTCCCAAAATGTTTATATTGCAAACTCAATTGAGCATGGTCATATGTACATTTTGCTACTTGTCATTGTATGTAATATGATTGTACTGTATTAAGACCCCCTTAATGTGCATCACTGTTTTCATGCTGTAAATATAGTAGGTGATAATAGATTTTAGTTACATTATTGTCTAGTAAGTACAGTACTCTAAAAATATTCTGTGTAGTAAATCATACATATAATTGCTCAACTTGTTTAACTGAGTAATATCAATATGAAATCCATTTACATTAGTTTTCACTCTCTGTTCAGTTTCCATGATGAACATGTATAGGGAATGTTAGCTTTTACAGTGAGCATTAATGCTTCATCTGATGAATGATTTGTCTATACACACTCTCTTCTATTCCTCCCCCAGGGGACCACTGTTCTCCCAATATTGTCCTCTGCTCTGAGAGATAAAGCCTACTTTGAGAAACCAGAAGAGTTTTACCCGGAACATTTTCTTGACACAGAAGGACATTTCAAGAAGAATGAGGCGTTTATACCATTCTCATTAGGTAACATTCATTCTGAGCATCTTCCTTATGCTACCACTGATAAATCATTTCATATTTTAACATTGTATCTAGAGTATAAAAGTGAATTACTTGAGAGTGTGGATGAAAGTTTTGGTAGCTTTCAGGGTTAGGAAGGTCCTGATTCTGGAAATATTGCAGAGGTAGAAAAGGCAGGATTGGGAGAGGGACTGAATGTGTTTGAGAAAACAATAGGTAGACTTAACTTGGGGAACACAGAAGAAGGTGACAAGAGATAGCATGTTAGAGAACAGAGTCATGTAGCCTGATGGAGTGGTGACTTTAAATGTGGAAGAGTGTGGAGGTATAGGTGGAGAGAGAGATGGGTTGGAAATGAATAAATAGGGGGAAAGTGATTTTTTTTTGAGAATGAGTAAGACCATGGAGTGCTTGACGTATGTGGAGTAGGTGACAGAGGAGATAGATATATATTAACAAATTGGGCAATGTGGAAGCAAGCTTCAGGGGAAAGGGAATGAAATAGATGGGAGGGAATGTAATTAAGTACAGCAAGCAGGTAGAGGGTATAGAGAAGTTGATGGCACAAACTTCATCCTTAGAGAAAGGGATGAAGAAGGAGAAGGTTGGTTGCCCCAGTCAAGGAGGTAGAGAGGGGAAGGTGGAGCAAGAGTTGAGCTCTCCAAGTGAATGAACCCTATTTTGTATATAAAGAGACAAGGTCCCTGAAATAGAACTGTTTAGTGGGTGAGAGAGCAGAGCTACAGATGTGTCCCCACTTACTTGTTGCCTGTATGCTATAAAGCTCGAAAAGTGTATTGGCTGTGGTACTGCCAAAAAAATAAGTGAGGGAAAGAAATTATAAATAATACCACACTATAATCTTTAAGCTCCTTTTAAGATTTGATTGTGAAGAATAGGAGTCCAGGGCCAATGCAAAAGGATATGGTGGTAAATTGAGCTATTCCTACACTTTCCCTACCTTGTCCTCCTGACAGTCCGGATCAGAGCTATTTCTCTTCCAGTCACAGCCTGGTGACAATTAACAACAAGATACAGGTGTCCGGTGTTGAAATCACTTTCCTCTGTGGTGTGAATATCTGGTCTCTTGTATATCTCTATACAACTCTTCATGCTAGTCTGGCACTTTATTTAGGATATGGTGGCTGAGACAGAATTATCCTTACGTTACATACCCAGAGAAGACAAAGAAGAAACAATAAATAATGGATATCAATATTGCATGAAGTTATAATGGTGTAGGAAACAGAATATCAATGGATCAAAGCAAACAGTTTCAATCACACCAAACAAAAAATGAAACATTCAATCAAAGAACAAATGAGCTACCAAACAGAGGAGGCAATTTGGCTTCTGGTAGGGCCTTAAGCACAACACTATGTTGGAGAGACAAAATGAAAGGTCAGATTTAGAATTGCATAACATATTTATAATATTAAGAAATCATTAAAAACTCATAGTGTTTAACAACACTTTGCTGAATATCACAATAGCAATCCACCTGGACTTAAGTTCACAGGCATACAAAAAGTTCCTTCTCTTTGGATAGAAGTGGATCTACATCATAAATGCCCTAAAATCTGAGGGTATAAAAATTAAGATAAAACTAAATGTCTTTCTGTGAACTATCCAGATAATGGCCCTCATTCCGAGTTGTTCGCTCGCTAGCTGCTTTTAGCAGCATTGCACACGCTAAGCCGCCGCCCTCTGGGAGTGTATCTTAGCATAGCAGAATTGCGAACGAAAGATTAGCAGAATTGCGAAAATAAATTTCTTAGCAGTTTCTGAGTAGCTCGGGACTTACTCTGCCACTGCGATCAGTTCAGTCAGTTTCGTTCCTGGTTTGACGTCAGAAACACACCCAGCGTTCGCCCAGACACTCCCCCATTTCTCCAGCCACTCCCGCGTTTTTCCCAGAAACGGCAGCGTTTTTTTCACACACACCCATAAAACGGCCAGTTTCTGCCCAGAAACACCCACTTCCTGTCAATCACAATCCGATCACCAGAACGAAGAAAAATCCTCGTTATGCCGTGAGTAAAATACCTAACTTTTGAGTAAATTAACTAACCGCATGGGCTATGTGAACCTTGCGCATGCGCAGTAAGCGACTAATCGCAATATAGCGAAACTCGGCAATGAGCGAACAACTCGGAATGAGGGCCAATATACACAATACGAATACACAGAGATGTAGCACTGATTTTCATTGCCGCGATGCGTACACACATGCAATGATTAAGTATGCCCGCTGCGACTATTCACACCCTTCGATGGCACAATGTAAAGTCAATGGTCTCTATGTGCAAATATATACACCATGTATGTGCACGCATACAGCAAATAACTAGCCACGCGTGTGAAGAGATACAGCCACATTGAACGTGGCTACATCTGTAAGTACGGGCAATGCAATATCATCTTTTAATTGTTTTTAACTTTATTTTTATATTTTTTTTAAATGTTTTTATAGTTTTTGTTATCACTTATTTCAATTGTATTCACAAATTTACACAAACCTCAAATGGACCAAAGTTATCTGAAACATTGCATGACATATCATTCTTTATTCTTCTACTCTTAAGAACAAAAAAAACAATGTTTTTTAAAAATGTGCTAGATAAATAGAACCTCCTGTCTCACCCACCATATCCTAGATAAAGTACCCAGTGTGGCATTTCTGAAACACTGGAAAAGATCAGATTTCTTCGTTTTGCTAAGGTGCACATACAGTAGTCTGGCACTGAAGGTGAAAATGGTTGATTTTCATGGCTGAAGAATATATCAAGATCAGAACCTCGCTGATGACAACCAATGTACAGTTTTGAGAGTCTCATTGCCAATTGGGCTTTGTTTTGTACAGCAGATTTTGTCTTAAACAATTTCACTTGATTGAGTTTGAGCGGAGAATCAGTTGATATTGTTTGGTCTTCAAGTCTACAATGAATACATTTCTTAAACTGCTTAATTCCAAGAGCTTTTAGTTCCCTTAAATCAGGGGTGGGGAACCTTTTTTCTACCAAGGGCCATTTGGATATTTATAAAATCCTTCGGGGCCATACAAAAATTATCAACTTAAAAAGTAGATATGCCCCCAGTAGTTATGCCCCAGTAGATATGCCCCCAGTCAGTAGATATGCGCCCAGTCAGTAATTATGCCCCCAGTAGATATACCCCCAGTCAGTTGTTATGCCCTAGTAAATATGCCCCCAGTAAGTATGCCCACAGTCACTTGTTCTGCCCAATAGATATGCCACCAGTCACTTGTTATGCCCCATTAGATATGCCCCTTAGTAGCGACGCTTACACACACACATTATCAGAAGAAAAAACACAATACTTACCAGTCCCGCTCCTGCTTCCAGACCGCCGCCCTCCGTCTGTCCGCCGCTCCTCAGAACTATGGGAGAGAAGTCATGACATCTCTCCCATAACACCGCACAGCAGCACACTGCCAGAGCCGGAAGCCAGAGCTCAGGAGTGAGATCCTGCCTCCAGCTGCTACTGAGGGTAAGAAACCAGGCGCCCACTAGTAACAAAATCTCAGTGGGCGCCCGGCTAGGTGAGCCTGGCCGGGCCGGATCAAGTGGCCTCGGGCCTGAGGTTCCCCACCCCTGCCTTAAATCATCAATCCCTGTTTGAGAAACAATGATAATATCACGTAGGCTACAGAGATCTTGGCTTCTGTCTTGAAATGGATTTCCTAAATCTTGTAATGTATTTATTAAACCTTGATCTGTCTATAGAATGAAGTTTGAGTGCTTGCTGAGCATTCATGATGTTGGTTTGAATGCATGTTATGTTTTTAAAGCCTTCTTAAAGGTGCTGTATTTCCCTTGCTACAGTACTTTGGGCCCAGCTACGATCCATTGTCTCAATGCATCATAACTCTCCATCAGTCCCTTTACTCATGTAATGCACTGCTCATGTGCCTGATCCAATGTCATTGCCGAGAACTTTTTTCCACTAATGTTATAAGTAAAAGTCCCTGCTGTAAATTCATAAACAATTTCAGGATATAAATCTGGTGGATTTTTCATATCTCGCAGATGCACTGGAAGCCACCTGGTATAGTTATGGTGCCTGAATGAAAAATATAAATAAATCAAATTAAGAACTGACTGATGTCAAGAGTTCAATAAGTGAGCTTTCCACTTCCATCACAATACTTAATATGCAAACTTTGGAATTCAGTAGTACTTATTTTTTGGACCATTCCTCAAATGAAAGAGGTTCATCATCAGGATCATCTTTTCCTTCATACCCATCAATACGAGTATAAACTTGTTTTCTTAAGTACAACAATGCACACACTGGCACCTAGTGTGCATATCTGGTCCTTGTTATATGACACACTTGAATCATCAGTAAGACTTTCCATCCATCCACTTCCATCTAAAAGCTCTTCAAGGACACTCATGATGGCCTTCTCCAAATGTAGGCCTCTCATTATGATAATGTATCTGTGTTCTCCAAATGCTTTGGGAAATGTCCACTATATGCAGTTCACAATTGCATACAGGGGAACATCACATATTATTACTGCCATTTATCTTACATTTAGATGATTTACAAAGTTTGCTCTTTAATTTAAAGAAATCAATATTGTTTTGAAAGATGGTGGACAATTTCCAGTATGGCATCCAAAATGGTTGGGTCCTACTGTACCTGAAAATTTATTCACTCACATATATCAATGTATACCTGAAAGTTTACATTTTTCTTCCAAAAGTGCATAATTGTTGTGCTAACGTCCCCACTACTGTATCTATTGTAGTAGACTACAATAGATATTAAAAAAAAAAAAAAAAAATAAGATTAATGAATGCATTAGCAGCAGATTATTTTACTGCACTTCCCACATTCCATCATCGTAGATTTCCTTCCACTTCATCATGCTTATTTGGTCACTTTATGTTCTTGCTGAGTGTGGCTGTGCATGTGTGAGCGCCCATTGCCAGGGAGAGATCCTGGGGTTGCCTTCCCTGGAATGTTTTTGCGATCTATTGCCTACTGGCTACAATGGCTAAGGCCCATAGAAACATATGTGGGCAGCTTTTGTGAATGAAAATATCTGCTGCATTCCCTCATACTGTATATACTTTCAGAGGATCCTCAATATATGTTGATACCCCCCTCCCCCCCCAGAAAACATATATGTTCAGGGGATACCCTGCACATGTTTTTTTTTTTAAATAATACCCTTAGACTGTATGCACACTGATTTTTTTTATATATATACATCACATTGAGCAAGCAGTGAAAAGTAATTGCATAATTATATCTGCTCATTTACCATCCAATGCTTATTGCACTCCAATAGACAATAGAACAGTCAGCATACTTGTAACTGGACCATGATTACAGTGTGACTCATTTGTTCAACACAATATGTCAACTGGGAAATATAAGAAGTTTGAAGGCACCAGGATATTATGATTACGTAGCATTAAAAATATTTGATGAAACATCTAATGAATGTTACTTTCAATCACATGCCCTAGCAGTTTGCAGGCTTCATTGTATCTTATTTATGTTTCAACTAGGTAAAAGAAGCTGTGCTGGAGAGAACCTGGCTAAAACTGAGCTGTTTGTGTTCTTCACCACCGTTCTACAGAACTTCACTTTCCAGGCTCCTCCTGGAGCTAAATTGGACCTCACCCCTGCAATTGGTTTTATCAATGCACCATTACCTCATGAAATCTGTGCCATACCTCGAAGCTAAGCATGTTTACAATTTCAGGATGTAAATCTGGTGGATTTTTTATATCTCGAGGATGCACTGGAAGCCACCTGGTATACTTATGGTGCCTAGTTGGAAAAAAAAATCAAAGTTCGAACTTCTGATTGATGTCAAGAGTTCAAAAAGGGAGCCTTCCACTTCCATCACAATACTCTATATGCAAACTTTGGGAATGAATAGTAACATTTTTTTGCACCATTCCTCAAATGAAAGAGGTTCATCATCAGGATCATCTTTTTCCTTATACCCAACAATACGAGTATAAACTTATTTACTTAAGTAGAACAATGCACACATTGGCACCTAGTGTGCACATCTGGTCCTTGTATGACACCCTTGAATCATCAGTAAGACTTTGCATCCACCCACTTCCATCTAAAAGCTTTTCAAGAACACTCATGATGGCCTCTCATCATCGTGATGTACAGTATCTGTTTTCTGCAAATGGTTTAGGAAATGTCCACTATACGTAGTTCACAATTGCATACAGGGGAGCATCACATGTTTCAATAACCATAAAGTTCTAAATAGCACAAAGAAACAAAATATAAAAAAATATATATATATATATATATATATATATATATATACACACACACAGAATCTGAGGGCGCTAGTAACTTATTACAGACAATCAATATAATTTAAAAAAAATTCTTAAAATACAATGTTATCTCTACTTCATATTTTCAAATAACATTGTTATCATACAGGATGGATACAACATCAAAAGATTTCGATATACACCAATCAAGTTTTTGCTCAGTTACAGTACCCAATACAAATATATACCAATCAGGTTTTAATCAGGTGTAGAACCCAACGCGTTTCGTCCCTTAGGACTTCTTCAGGGCTATTAGATCAACATAAGTCTGAGACTAATAACTCCAGACGGTATCCATAATAGTGAGATCAAGAAAAGCCTACACCAATATTGGACCTAATGGACTCATAAACTGAAACCAGAGAGACAATTCCTTTGACTATTATTTATAAAAACAGTCAAATATTGGTGAAGTAGGTCTATAAAATTAAATCAGACCCATGTACTAGGTGTTTTGCACACCACTGGATAGATAAAAGATTTTTGTTGGCCTCAAATCATGTAGTTTGAGTGCTTCAATACTGCCACCTCTCACAAAGTCCAGTGCACTGGACTTTGTGAGAGGTGGCAGTATTGAAGCACTCAAACTACATGATTTGAGGCCAACAAAAATCTTTTATCTATCCAGTGGTGTACAAAACACCTAGTACATGGGTCTGATTTAATTTTATAGACCTACTTCACCAATATTTGACTGTTTTTATAAATAATAGTCAAAGGAATTGTCTCTCTGGTTTCAGTTTATGAGTCCATTAGGTCCAATATTGGTGTAGGCTTTTCTTGATCTCACTATTATGGATACCGTCTGGAGTTATTAGTCTCAGACTTATGTTGATCTAATACCCCTGAAGAAGTCCTAAGGGACGAAACGCGTTGGGTTCTACATCTGATTAAAACCTGATTGGTATATATTTGAATTGGGTACTGTAACTGAGCAAAACTTGATTGGTGTATATCGAAATCTTTTGATGTTGTATCCATCCTGTATGATAACAATGTTATTTGAAAATATGAAATAGAGATAACATTGTATTTTAAGAATACATTTTAAATTATATTGATTGTCTGTAATAAGTTACTAGCGCCCTCAGATTCTGTGTGTATTTATTATTTGTGAATCCTTGCTGACGAGAGATTTTTCTAGAGGTGCTGCTTTTTCATATCCCGAGCGCAACTTGGTACCATTCTTGTGTATATATATATATATATATATATATATATATATATATTTAACACAAAGTTGAACAAATTACTTAACTTTTCAGAATTTTAAGAAAATCACCACTGCATTGAAAGATGGTGGGCATTTTCCAATATATTTAATACATAATAAATAACTTAGAAATTACATTTACAAATATTTTACAATATCTTATTCCATACATAGGTTAAACATGACATTTACTAATAATTTACAACAGTATTTCTTTATATTTTATAATACAAATATATATGTTGTTATTTGTTTTTATGTTTTATAAAAAAAACTCCATCTGGGAGAGCTAAAAATAGGTAGGTAAACATAATTAAAAATTCCACACACAAACACAATTTTTAAACATTGATGTATTGAATAAATTACTATAGTGACACATAATGACATTTTTAGTTTTAATTATACAAATATTTTAAATAACATTTTGTATACAATAAACATTATTTTATCATAAAATATTACTTCACTTGACATTGAAACATTATTCAGTTATTTCATACTTTCATATATGATGACATTCATAATTAGACATAAAAATGTCATAACTTATATTCTTGCTTAAATTGTGAACCATGCTTCAGCCCACAAGTGACTAACATTTTGGTCTAAGTAGGAAATCAAAAAGGTCTGCTCAGTGATGTCCATCTTGTGTTTGCTGATCATTGCACTATGCCATTAATAATTATCATGCAACTGTGTTTAACCTTAAACTAATGTTTTTTTTGTTGTATGGAATTAATACTATTGTCATTTTCTTTGCAACTTGTATTTCACTGTTATTGTCAGTTAATCAATGTAACCTCATCTAATGGCAAATTCCTGTTTATTAGTTATCCAATTAATTACTTGCCCTACTATTGTCCGGTCATTTAATATATGTGCCTAGTAATTATTCCTTATTTACCTGGTGCATGTATGTGTACCCCTTTTCCACCAAACTCCCGGATCTGACTCAGGATTTGGAACACAGATCCAAGCCAGGTCAGACCTTAGGTGGGTAATATACAGGGTCGGACTGGGGCAAGAAGGGCACACCGGGGAAATGCAGTGATAGAGGCCCATACTTAGGGGTGTGGCCAGCCTAAAATAGTTTAGTGCAGTGTAATGCAACATATCTACCATGTATAATACAAGTGCACAGTCTGGAACCTGATCTCTAGAGGAAGGAGTGGGCCCTCAGGCAGTGGGGCCTACCTGTGGTTTCCCTGGTACCCCTGTGGGCCACTCCAACCCTGGTAATATACATTGTGCCATAGTACAAAGAATTGTGCACTGTGTTCATGTGAAATAATACAGTATATCAGCTTTATTAGTTGCCCTGTCATCTAGTGTACACATTTTACTGATATATATCCTAGCATGCAGGAACCTGGCGTATACTTACTGCTACTGGCAATACTGGACTACTGCTTCCACATCGGGGCAGCAGACAGGAGGTCCGTGGCAACATCTGTGGTAGCTTCTCCAAGCTAGCTCTCCTTCTCCAGCTGCAGCATACAGGGATTCACATCTCTTCTGGGTATGCGGCTGTAGCTCACAGTGGGACCCATGCACCACTCAGTATTGTGTTTAAAGCGCTAGGTGTGCCAAATGTGACATAATAGTGGAGTCCAATGTGAAACTCCACCTATATAAGGAAGTTCCTGGAGACACTTTTGAGTCAGAGTACAAGCTCTCAAACACAGGGACGTTCCAGTGTTAGCCTTGTACTATTGTATTCTTCACTACTATTACTACTATTACTACTATTGTACATTCCTGGTTCCCTGTGCCATTTCAGATTCCTGTCTTCTGTGCTCCATTACAGTTCCTGCTCTTTTCCTGGTACCTGTCTCTCTGTGCTCCAATCAGTGTTCCTGCCAACCCTTACCTTGGCTGATGTTTCCTCCATTAATGTGAATTTACTTTACTTGGTCACTGCAGCACTGCTCTCATTGGAATCCCCTGGCATGAAAAAGCTCATGCTGTATTATGCACGTAACTGCAGTAGACAGGACAAAGGTGAAACATATTTAATTTTAATGCAAAAATGTGTAAACCTTTATCCAGCATGAACCTGGTGAAGGTGGCACTTGGGGAAAAACATAATTCTCTGAAGGTGTACACCAGTGGTTCCCAAACTTTTATGAATCATGGTGCTCATCCGAGGCACCCCTGCAAGTGTCCGGAGACACCCCAAGGTGCCATGGCACACACTGGTGTACACACTTGTGCTGGAGTCAGTGTTTGGTCAGATAATTAAATAATTTTCAGACTATTGACTTACTCTAATTCCTCTCTGTGTTCAAGCTGACTGGTGCAGAGGTACAGGGGATTCCTGGTATCCTCTAAAAAGGCCTGATCAGGTACAATACACTCTTTATTTTTATATATTTGTTACTCACTTTGGCCATTCAGAAACTCATTATAACAGATCCTGAGTAGCATCAAAGAGACTGTAGTTGCGGGCAGCCATAGAAGCCTGATTTACTACTTTATGCATATGCGAGACTCTGTTCAACTAATATTGGGTGTCCCTGCATCTGCAAATAGGATTCTGCACCTCCCATTGATTTTATGCTGGTTGCCAAAATCATCATGTAATTATACGTTACATTCAAATTCAATTTACGATGAATATGTCTTCTCTGATGCTCCTCAATATTCTTAATACTGCTTTGCAATGGACTTATTGTACCTGCCTCAGTTTACCATAGAATTTGGACACAAACTGTGGTTCACTAGAGTTCTGGTGTTACCAACCCTGTTTAAGTTTGCTCAAGATGCCTCTGGGCTGTCCTCCAAACAGCAGCTTGAACAGTCTGAATGCTTCTAAAGCCTGAGGTACTTCCATTATAGAAAACATTAGGTAGGGAAGTATAGAAGCATATTCCAATATTTCTTGTCTTGGGCCACCATCCTACTAATCATCTAAAAGGTCTGTTAAACCATTCTGCAAATTTATCCATTTGCAGAAGATAGAGTGAAGTCCGGATGCTTTTAACAACAAGAAATTGAGTTCCTTCATGAGCTTTGACTTTGCTGCACTGGACAATTGTACTGTAGTATACTGGTCACCACAATGCAGCACAAGACAATGAGTAGTGATACTGAGCACTGATGAGAATACTAGAACTGACACTGGGCAGCGAGATGCAGAAATGGACTATTGTACTGTAGAATACTGGTCCCCACAATGCAGCACAAGACAATGAGCAGCGGTACTGAGCACTGATGAGGATGCTAGAACTGACACTGGGCAGGGAGATGCAACACTGGACTATTGTACTGTAGTATACTGGTCACCACAATGCAGCACAAAACAATGAGTAGTGATACTGAGCACTGATGAGGATACTAGAACTGACACTGGGCAGTGAGATGCAGCACCAGACTATCGTACTGTAGTATACTGGTCACCACAATGCAGCACAAGACAATGAGCAGTGATACTGAGCACTGATGATGATACTAGAACTGACACTGGGCAGCGAGATGCAGCACTGGACTATTGTACTGTAGTATACTGGTCACCACAATGCAGCACAAGACAATGAGCAGTGATACTGAGCACTGATGAGGATACTAGAACTGACACTGGGCAGGGAGATGCAACACTGGACTATTGTACTGTAGTATACTGGTCACCACAATGCAGCACAAAACAATGAGTAGTGATACTGAGCACTGATGAGGATACTAGAACTGACACTGGGCAGTGAGATGCAGCACCAGACTATTGTACTGTAGTATACTGGTCACCAGAATGCAGCACAAGACAATGAGCAGTGATACTGAGCACTGATGAGGATACTAGAACTGACACTGGGCAGCGAGATGCAGCACTGGACTATTGTACTGTAGTACACTGGTCACCACAATGCAGCACAAGGCAATGAGTAGTGATACTGAGCACTGATAAAAATACTAGAACTGACACTGGGCAGCAAGATGTATGAACTGGACCATTGTACTGTAGTATACTGGTCACCACAATGCAGCACAGATACTGAGCACTGATATTGAGCTGATATTGAGCTTTCCACTGAGAGAACGTAGCCAAAGGAGAAAGGAGACCTGTGTCTAGAAACAATGTATTGTCCCTAGGCTGCATTAACCTGTTAATCCCATAGTTTCTGTAGTAAGGGCTGTGTGCAGCATATTTCAGCCTTTCTGGCTGCAGAGGCATGCTGGCCCCTGTAGTTCCACAGGTTTCACAGGGGGTACCACATTCAACCCCCTTGAATTATGCGCATCCTAGCATACGGAAACTCTTCAACAAAGTCTTTGTACAACATTAATAGTTGAGTATAAAGTCCATGCATCATAAATTTTAAACCAATACATATAACTGTATAACCAAGGTTTATCAATATATTATTATTCCCTATACCTTTTGGACAGTATCCCTTTTGTGCTTCGAGTTGAACGCCTTAACTCAGGGCCTGTGGAAGTTTCTTCTGGGCTATAGTCTCTGTCTTAAGCTTCTTGCTGTTGAACATGTCCATCTTGGTCCTCAATTTGCCTTGGGCTGATGAAGCTGGACACTACTGGCCAGTAGGTACACATTAGAAGATCAAGTGGGTTGTCTGGAATTCTCAATGCCGATTGTTTGTCTGGTTCTGAACTTGACACTTGTCGTTATTCCACTCCAATTTCACCATATTCAATGGGATGTAGTTTCAGTTGATCACGATGAATTGGAATGCAGTGGCTTCCATCCTCTCTTTCGATGCGAGAGACAGCCACATCTGAGATAGGTGTTTCATTCACTTGATAAGGGATAGACTCCCACCATGAATCCAACTTGCTGTGATGATGGTTATTTTTCTTCAGCACTCTACCTCCTGAAGTCAAAGGGCAAGCATCTGCGTCAACATCATAGTTTCTCTTTTGCCATTCTCAAACAGCATCCATTCTTGAAGTCACTATGGCTTGTGCCTCTTTAAGTCAATACTGATGCTCTTGCACCCATGTGGTTCCTGGTTCAAAGGTGGGCTGAGATTCTCTGGGCAAGTCGACTTCCATATCTGCTGGAAGTTTGCTGTGATGGCCAAATAGCAAATAGTATGGGGTATACCCCATCGAGGAATGCACTGTATTGTTATACAGGAAGACTAATTCCGCAAGCAAAGTGGGACACTCGTGTCTCTGTTCTTTTGTTATGGCTCTCAGCATTTTTATTATTGTCTGGTTCCATCTCTCACAGGCGCCATTCCCTTGCATAGTCGTGCACAATTTCTTACAGCCATAAAGTTAACATAGCTCCTGGAAGAGTTGACACTCGAAAGCAGGGCCCTGATCGGTCAGTATATTGGTTGGGTACCCGTCGGGTCGAAAAATGGCTTGCCAGAAGATTTCTGCTGTAGTTTTGGCCATCAAATCCCAGAATGGCAGTGCAACTGCAAACTTGGAGCAGTGATCGATGATCTTAAGGACACAACAGTACCCAGTACAACTTGGTTCCAGCTTGACATGGTCGATTGAGACAATCTCCAATGTCTGTTCTGTCATGATGGGGTGAAGGGGTGTTTTTCTGCCCAGTTAGAACTGGTTGATACTTTGCACAGGGCACACAAGCTTGACACCAGTCTTCGACATCTTGGCGTAGTTGGTACCAGTAGAACCTCTTTCTTATGTTTCCCTCAGTCTTTTGACAGTCAAAGTGACCAGACTGGTCATGATAAATCTGCAGAACAATTTCAGCCTTAACACAGGGCACTATGAGCTGTCTGACCGTTAGTTGGGTCACACAGTGTTGCACAAGCAGGTCTCCTTGTATTTCCAGCTGGTCTCATTGCCGTCATAGGTGAATCAAATCTGCATACGATGCTTGCCTTTCTTTGCGTGATAATTCATGCCCAGTGGGGAGCCACCTCTACAATTGACGTAGGAAGTGGCTTTCATTCTGCCAGCAAATCCATTCACTCTCTGTTCCACTTTCGGTCACTGTCTTGGTGGAAACCACCATTCTCTGTTTGGATTTCTTGATTTGTGGAGGGAAATATGGTATTTCCATTTGGTCCCAGCAATCGTCGTCTTCTGGTTCCTCAATTGCTGAGTGAGGGTAAGCGAGATAATGCATCTTGATTGACGTTGCTGTGTCTGCTTCTGTACTCCACTGTGTATTGGTAATTGACTAGTCGTGAGTCCCAACGCTGCTCCAGCGCTCCCAGTTCACCTGTTGACTGATGGGCGAGTGGATTGCAATCTGTGACAGCTACAAATGGTGTGACAGCGAAGTAGTCTCTGAACTTCTCGGTTACAGCCCAAACCAAGCCAGAAATTCAAGCTTCTACATGCTGTAATTAGCATAATTTCTCTTCATCTTCCACAAGTTCCTGCTTGCATATATATGATGCGTTCTTGGCCTTCTTGTTTCTGGTCTAGGACTGCCCCAAGACCTTGCCTGCTTGCATCTGTATATAGGCAAAAGGGAAGGTTGTAATTGGGGTATACCAGTAATGGTGACTCTGCTAAGATCCTTTATAGCTGGTTGAATTCTGCCTGTCGCTCTTGAGTCCATTCATTGAAGATTTGCTTTTTATAGTCATCCTTGTAGATCCCTCAGAGTAACTCCATCAAAGGTGTGTCTACCTTGGCAAAGTCTTTTATGAATCTCCTGTAATATCCCATGAAGCCAAGGAATCTTTGAATGTCTTTAACTGTATGGGGGATGGGCCACTGTAACACTGCACTAATCTTTTCCGGGTCTGGTGCTATACCTTCGTTGCTGACAATGTGGCGAAGATACTGGACCTTGGACTTCAAGAGATGACACTTGGAGGGCTTCAACTTAAGTCCGAACCTGGTTAATTGTTGGAAGACCTATTGCAGGTGTTGCAGTTGTTCATGCAGGTGTTGCAGTTGTTCAGAGTAAGTTTTTGAAAATATTATAATGTCGTCCAAGTATAATAGGACTATATAAAATTTTTAGTGCCCAAGCATTGTTCTATCACCTGTTGGAACGTGTCGGATGCGTTGCACAACCCAAAAGGCATAAGATTCAACTCCTATAAACCCATTGGAGTGATGAAGGCTGTTTTATCTTTGTCGCTTACTGCCATAGGTATTTGCCAGTATACAGACGTATTTCGGTCTAAATTTTGACCTTTATGAAGACATCTGTGTCTTGATGAAGGTCTAAATATAGACCAAAATTCACTGTGTAATTGTGTGGGTTAAGGATTCGCACAGGGACTCTCCCATTCTCCATGGCCACCAACGTTCTGGCCACCACTATGTCATGCTTTGCTGAAATCAGACATGGTTCGATCAGGGCTTCGTAACCACTTCCATTCAGCCCACAGCAGGTTGTCAAAGTCGAAAAATATTGCAGTACACACATCACTTAATCTGTGTCTGGATGAAGGTCTAAATATAGACCAAAATTCATCGACAAGAGAAGTGTGGACAGCCATTTTTTCATCTCTTACCTTCTATGGACTTTGTATAAGGTAAAACCTTGTTTTTATTTTTTTATGTTTTTTTATTCAGAAGATTTTCCCTTCCGTGTTTTTGTATATACCTGACTGTTTTTTGAACATTGTTGTTTGGCCTACTCCCATGTGGGGAGTGGTGTGGAATAAAATACAAATACTTTTTATCTTCACGTGGATTTCTCTAATTTACGGAACTATATACGTCTGGTTGGAAGTTCTCCAGAGGAGTTGCATGACAGAAGATAAAAAGAAACCCTGATGCGCATGGCTAAAATCAGCTAGATTGTGAGTGGGGTATGCTTGTTGGAATTTTCCATTTTTCTACATAAAGAAACTGTTACGTGAATGTTACTTCACCTACCTTGTGTAAGTGGGGTATGTCCATTCTAATCTAACACTCTTTATATATTTGGTTTACCTTTACAGCTATATGAACCATATATAAGCAGGGTATGTTCTTGCATATTTTTGGGAGTATCAAACATATATACTTTTATAAGGGTATATTTCAAACCAATAATTAATCCTTCCATGATACATTTCCTCTCAACGTTTGAAGAGAGGTTTCTATATATATATATATATATATTTTTATATTTTTTTTCTTTGCACTTATTTACTAGTTCAGTCTACGCATTGTTTTTTTTTATATTTTCACATATTTGGCATTGAATTCCTGAGGGGAGACTGAGAAGAATATCAAGCAGCTTCCACCAGGGAACCAAGGGAAAAGAAACCTTGATGCACCTGTTATCACTTTCAACCCTGTGAGTAGGGTACACATCTGTATACACTATAGATGATAAAGATACCTTTATGAGCTTTTTCCACTCTACAAACTTAGTGAGTGGGGTACACTAATTTAAACACAGCAATATCGGTGGTCTGGTGGTGGAAAGTAAAAAGATACCTTTATACACATAGCTTCACGTTGAATAGTGTGAGTTGGGGTACGCCCACGCCATGTATTATCACTCATCTAAAGGATACTGTACAGTTAACAAAAAAAGAGACTTTTTTGAGAAATTGAGACTGTTCTACACATGAATCATTTTTTATTTTTCATATTATTCATATCACTGGGATACAACATTGTATGAATATTGGAAGAAGATAAGAAACTCCCTGGAAATACATTAAGAGGAATGTATCATATATATTACAATATACATATGTATACATATAAAGTGTTGAACATTATGCCATAGTGCCAAGAGCCATATCCCTTACACTTTTTTGTATTGTCTGGCTGAAAGCTTCCACGTTCCCCTTCACGACTTGCAGGACTCCCTGTCTCTGGTCGTCTTTGTTATGGGCATCACCAATCTGGATTTCCTCCCACCACCGGGAACCCGGCTCATCTTGACCACTGTTCTCTCCGAACCCATTCTGCTGTCTGCCTTGCATGGCTGGGTGAATTTCATCCTTAAAGGTGGTCCACAGAAGCTTGGCTAGTGGCTGGTTCCAGTATAGTGTCACTGTGTAATTGTGTGCGTTAAGGATTCGCACAGGTACTCTCCCATTCTCCATGGCCACCAACGTTCTGGCCACCACTATGTCATGCTTTGCTGAAATCAGACATGGTTCGATAAGGGCTTCGTAACCACTTCCATTCAGCCTACAACAGGTTGTCAAAGTCGAAAAATATTGCAGTACACACATCACTTACAAACTACACACAGATGACCTCCGTGCGTGTACTTTTTCTGCCATGCGTGCACATATTCACAATTTGCGTATGGTTGCGCCCGTGGTCCTGCGCATTAGCGCGTGGTATGAGTATTTATGGTAGAGTTTGTGAACGCATGGAAAAGCCATCAAAACACATTACATATTTAATCCAAATATATTTACCGAGAGTAACCTCACCGCTGACCACAAAGTTCCCACCATTGGTTACAATGGAGCGCATAAGCGCTACATTGTAACACTGCCGTGTGCCGCCTGTCATACAGTACAGGAGCACACAGCCAATCAGGAGGGTGCCAAACGTGGCGCTCCCTGGTTGGCTGATGGAACCTTCTTGGACTTACTGTAAGTCAGAGGGGGTTCCAGGCATTCGGGGAAAGGGGTCCTATGTGAAAACATGGGGCCCCTTTCAGTTCGTGGTCGGGTATCCGTTTTTTTATTTTAACAAGTACGTGGATTACAAATGGATTACCAGCAGAGGAGCCTTCTACCATGGATTTTGTGAGTATAATTTTTTCAACAGATACACCATGGATTCTACATGGAGAAGAGGACCGACCTGCGTGGGAACTTAGGTAGGTATGTGTATATGGTGGTGTGCATGTATGTATTAAAGTTATACTTTCAAGGTGTGTGTGTTATGTCTTTATTGGGGTATTTTTTAGTAGTAGTACTACAGGTACCAGTGGGCCCGTTTTTCCGCCGCATGCTGGTACTTGTGGTTCTCCAAGTACCAGCTTGCGGGGGAGGCTTGCTGGGCCTTGTAGTACTGCTACTAAAAACAATATCAAACACTTTTACCAAAGGCTATCAGCCCCCCATCCGCAGCATTGGATAGGGGGGACAGCCTCGGGCTTCACCCCTGGCCCTTGGGTGGCTGGGGGGGACCCCTTGATTGAAGGGGTCCCCACTCCCCCAGGGTACCCCGGCCAGGGGTGACTAGTTCGGTATTTAATGCCACGGCCGCAGGGCACTGTATAAAAGTGACCCCCGGCTGTGGCATTATCTGTCCAGCTAGTGGAGCCCGGTGCTGGTTTCAAAAATACGGGGGACCCCTACGCTTTTTGTCCCCCGTATTTTTGGAACCAGGACCAGGTGCAGAGCCCAGTGCTGGTTGCTTAAATATGGGGCAACCCCTTTCCATTTTTCCGCCATATTTCTGCAACCAGGACCGGCTCAAAGAGCCCGAGGCTGGTTATGCTTAGGAGGGGGGACCCCACGCATTTTTTTTTTACATTTTACACAATTTAATTTAAAAATAAAAATGCACAATGAACCCCAGCACGGATCTCACAGATCCGGCCGTGATTCATTGTGTTAAAGTCGGCAGTGTTTTGCGATTCACTCCCGTAAAACACTGGGGGAAAAAAAGAATGACATAGACATCAGAAAAAACGAAAATGCAGAATACGACAGCTTAGTAAATTAGCCGTAAAAAATTAAAAAAGTTGCAGTTTTACACTTTCGATGTCATTCGTGATTAATCTCCCACCAAATCGGGAGAATTACGAATGTTAGTAAATATACCCCTAAGTCTCCCGTCACCACACCAGCAAGTTACAACAGTTTAAATGGTATCAGAACAAAGGGATTCACCTTTACAGGATAGGAGCGGACAGAACAAGGTTATAAGGTGGTGTTTGGTATCCAGCTGTAGGGTATTTTAAGAGTAATATTCCGGTGTGGGTTTGCAGCAGATCGCACGTTCCTGCGAATAGTTATGAGCAGGAGCAGAATATAGATATAAACTGTATTTACTGTACATTAGGTATGCGACGGGAACCCAGCGGAGACCACCCACAAGTGCATCTGGAACAGACATCGCCCACCTATTCAAACCAACCTATGACCACTACTGTACTGTAAATGACTATTCCTGTGTCCAATGGACAAAGAGATTACAGTATCCATAGTGTTAAGTTTTGGAAGATTGTATAAAAGGAGCCAGCTGCAGGCCTGGTCACAGAAGACTTTAAAAGTTATCTATCTAGATGACCAAGGACCAGACTGGGTAGGGCGGCGAAAACCAAACACGTATGTACCATTGACTGTAGCCATTATTCTTTTGTATTGTATTGCTTTGTTATTGTAACCCCCTTTCAGTAATAATATGTTGTGGTGTTGGAACTCTGCATTTTAAATACAAACTGGTCTCGTGTTTTCCTTTCCCTGCTAAGGTTATAAGTGTATTACTATCGCATGTATAGCTGTTAAGGGTACATTTAAAGTGTATGAAATGTCTTTTTAAAGTGTTGCTTTTTATCCTTTAAGTAAATCAGCATTTACAATTGGGCCATCGTCTGGTTTCCACATACTCACAGCCTAACAGGTCATAGCAGACTTAATCTATCAGCAAAGGGCGAAAAGAAGGTATCCTATATAACCTTTTCTTGGTCGTTGGATACACTGAAAACCCTACTTGTGTGCTGATTAGATGACGTCTGCTCTGTATGGTTTGCAGAGGTGCTTTTAGAACCAGTAAAACACCGGAAAAAAAGCTATTTAAAAATCTGTTAATTTTTTGGGCACCAAAAAGCGTACACAAAGGACACCCATACTTTGCATACCCTCTCACATTGTTTCCACAAGACAGATTGCTAGATTCATTTAGATCTGTGTGAAACCGATACATTTGTTGCTATACAGTTACAACTCAAATAACAGTATTTAAGGAAGTAAGTGTAAAGACACAAATGCAGTTCTGGCCTGGTTGTAAAGGTTTATACAGAAAAAAACTGTGTGTTGTGTTAAGTGAGCGATTATAGTTAGTATTGTACACATTTATAGAGACTGTGTGGTTTGTTTATTGCGGACGCATGGTTTTATACACATGTCTCAGACAAAGTACAGGACTGCACACGAAGAGTAAAAGACACGCACGGTCGCGTGTTTATGCAAAGTGTGTAAGAGTGCTGGCGCTAAGTACAAATTACACAATAGTGTCGTTTAGTTAAAAGGTGGGACGGTAGCCATGCTACAATAGCACAAAACTACCTGGTTTCTAAAGCAGATTAGTATAAAACTTTTGTTTAAACTGTATTGCCTCTGGGGGTAAAGCTGCCAATCGGAATGAGTGAAAAAAATTTGTACAGAAAAACAAAGCGTATTTAGTGAGTGAAAGTGGAGTTAGTGGTCTAAGTGGTCTAAGTGGCTGGAGTGGTAACACTGGGTTAGTAGAGGCCCAGTGTCGTAGGGTTCACTACCTTGCGTGACTAAGTGGTCTTAGTGGTCTTAATGGTCTTAGTAATCCCATACAACTAAGTGGTCTGGAGTGGTCTAGGCTAAGTGGTCTACAGCAATAGCAGGGCATATAGATAACTAGTATCTATAGGCTATGCTATTGCATCACATGTCCGTGTGTTCTACACAGCACAACATGATACCATTGTGTCATATGCGCTGTGGTAAAGCATACGCAGATGTGATTGTATAGACAAAGGGGTTTTTCTTTGATAACGTTGAGAAATCTCCCTGGTGGGCTTCACTGGAAAGGGTGAAGGGTAGTTATCTAATTTCTCTGTTGTTCACCCTATAAACAATTCCAGTTGAAACATACTGAAAAGGAATTTTTGGCTGCCTCTCAGGAAAATATTCCAATAGAACTTCCAGCTAAAGAAATTACAGTGCTGTAAGGTCTGATAGGAGCCCTAAGTTGGGTACATCGCCTTCACTATCAACAGTGTATGTTAATACTTGCCAACGTGGGCGAGAGCGAGTGGAAGGTGCCTGGAGTTACTTCCACCGTCTACTTACATTGAGTATTTTGGTGTTTGTGGGAATTTTTTTTAGTTATTAAAAAGACCCACAAATATGGGAGCCAGTTGCTCAAGTGAGAGACGTTTGTGCAGGGTTCAGGCAGAAGAGTTAGGACCGACAAGGTCAGAATTGCGGCCGAAAGGGTCAGCAAGGTTTATCATGTGTGAAAAATATCATTCACACACGGAAGTTTTATGCAATGAGTGGGTACGTATGACTGACAAAGATAGGGTATCATTCCCTAAGGTAGGCAACTTTGAACCAGAGGTATTGCAGAACTTAAGGATAAGGATATGTCTGATAAAATCCGGAAAACAAAGGATTAGACATACATTGTTTAAATTTATGGCAGCAAGAGGGGGAGATGCAAAGGGAATTAGCTCGCGCAGCAGGTTCCAAACCTAGCGGGAAAACAATGGTGACCGCAACACCACCATCATATATTGTTGGGGAGAAAATGGCTACAAGCAATGGTGCATTGGTACAGTATAGGAATGTGATTATAAATGTACTAACGCTAACCCTTGCCAGCTGTATCCCATTTTACATTTTCCCTAGGATTGTGAGCAGGAAGATGATCCCAGCACGATATCGGCACTCTCTCTAGCAGTCACCATACAAGATACTCAGGTGGGCACGGGCCAACCATCAAGAGTTGTAGCAAGGCCACCTAGTGGAGGGATAAGTGAGGTTGTGTCCACAGGTAAGTACGGTACCATACATTATGCAGAAACTATAGCTCCCCACATTATAGAATAAAACTAGAAGGATGTAATTGAATTAAATCCTGTCAGGGTAATTGCAGTTCCCAATGGGAAAACTGACAATCAGGGAGTAACTCCCATCAGGAACATTGCCATGCATTGTCCCTGGCCCGGGCAGAGTTAAGGTCAATTATGTCTGAATTTCCCGATCCCAGAAAAGATCTAGTCGGATGCCAGAGATTCATTAAGGAGTTAGGTAATGCCCATGAGCCTACAAATAAAGATTGGCGAACAGTGCTACGAGTTTGTTTACCCTCAAATATTGACACCACGAAATTCATAGCAGACAGTAATTTAGATGCAGAAGTACCTCTCACTGATGAATACAATCAGGAGAACGTAAAGCAAATCAATCTGCAACTAGGAGTGTATTTCCCTACTGTTGTCTAATGTAATAACATTTTCTCCATAAGACAAAAGGAAGGTGAAACGGCATCCGAATATTTCCATCGAGCACTGCAGGAAATAGTTAGATACATTGGGATCGAGGACATTAAAGATAATGTACATCACAGGGAGGTATCTGTTACTGTATTAATGGACGGGTTAAAGGAGGCACTGAGAACAAGAGTACATACCTCTCTACCTAACTGGAGAGGTATCTGCATTGAGAGAGTCCGCTGTCGAGCACGATAGGAACATCAGTAAGCACAGGGAGTTAAAGGGGGATAAGCTGATGACGGTAAGTATACAGGCTCTTACAGCAAAACCCCATCAGCCAAAATCCCAGACCCCTGCTGTTTGGAAAAGACCTAGAAAATTTTACATTTGTAACAAGGAAGGACATTTTGCCCAGGATTGTAGGAGCAGTGGGACAAATAACGTATACCGACCCCCTAGACCAGTATACGAACCACACTACAACTCACATAATTGGGATCAGGGACCACCTAGGAGAAATTACGAGCCACATGCAGGGGAAACAAGGAGACTACCCCCCTCACATATTGTAGCTGCCAATGTGCTGCAGGAGGGTCCCAATATACAATAGGGGTTGGGCCACACCTGTAGTCTGCAGCCAGTGAAATTGATTGCTAGCCTTGGAAGCGAACCTGAGGTCACGGTTGATGTATCTGGTCAGTGTTGAATTCCACATCAGGTATAAAGACCACGGGAAAAATGATTTCGGCAATGGGAGTAACAGGAACGGTGCAACAATACCCTTTGAGTAGACCTGCAGAGATTACGATAGGGCCCTTGCAAACCATACATTATTTTCTGTTGGTTGCATCGGCTCCGACTAATCTACTTGGCAGAGACTTATTGTGTAAAATGCGGTGTGTCATATATTGTACTACTGAGGGTGTCTTCTTGGATATACCTGAGAACCACGCTCAAGAAGTGCAAGATATATTAGACACCCCTCAAAGGCTAATACCGCATTCTACTGTTATAGACAAGTGTCCATCAAAGGTAGAGGAAATGATCTCACAAATACCGGGTTCCATTTGGACCAAAGATGTACAAGACACTGGATTGATGGCGAATGTAGCTTCAGTAGTAGTACAAGTAAAAGATGGTAGGATAGCTCCAAAAATACCTCAGTATCCTCTGAAGCCAGAGGTAGAACTAGGAGTGTACCCCATCATAGAGAAGCTGCTACAGCAGGGCATCCTAGTCAGGAAGTCCAGCACTGCCAATAGTCCCATCTTCCCTGTGAAAAATGGGGGGAGGGGTCATCCTCATGCAAATTCCCTCTACTGCAAAATTCTTCACTGTCATTGACCTCTGTTCTGCTTTCTTTTCTGTCCCTCTTCACCCTGGCAGCCAGTACCTTTTTGCCTTTACATACAGACTGTTGAAGTGCATCTGAGCACAGAGAGCAACAAGATCTAGAACGGTTGTCGCACCATTTTCTTTTTTTCACCTCCCCCTGCATTTTCCTTTCTTTTCTCCTTCTTATTTTCCTCCTTTCCCCTAATGAAATGGATCGATCACAAGAGACTGCGTTGCGGGTTCTGTTACTAATTCTGGTTTTGATCAGGACAGTTGGTTTTGGTGAGGGTCCCAGAGAGGTCGAGCAGGGATCTGGAATGGGTTCTGATGGCGAGTATGAATTTGTAGGATCTCAGGAGCAGCACATCACTCTAGTAAAGGCTGGCATCAGAAGGCGCTCTGGTAGTCAGGTAGCTCGGAGGCACTGTGAAGGGTTATTGTCTAATGAATAATGTATTTGTAGGAATTGTGAGAATATAGTAGAGGATGGGTGCTTCCAGAGATGTCAGTCCAACCTTAATATCGACATGGACCGCCATCCGTTGAGTGATTACCACTCACTAGTGGGTTAGGTCTTAAACCAGACAGAATGCTGGGTGTGCTCACAAGTACCTCAAGGTCAGAGTAAGTCAGGATTAGTACCATACCCTTTAGCAATATATGAGGTACTCAAATTGTGGGGAGGGAGACCAGTGGCCAAGAAATTCAATATCTCTAGGCCCCCTAGTTTGAAGCTCCACCAGTATCATGTAGACAGGTTCTTATTGTGTTTTAATATTTCCAATTACCGAAAACCGGGAAATTGGGAAGTGACGTGGAATAATCAGACAATGACCTTTTCACACAGAGCTGATAGGATACCCATAGACTCTGAACTTGTATGCCAAATAGCCAACAGTGGAAGTTATTTTCAGTATAGGTATACACGTGGAAGCAAGACCATGTGGGTTGGAAAAGTATCGTCAGGGTATTGTGCTGATATCATCCAGCCCGATACTTGTGCTGAGCAGATGGGAGAACTAGGGATTGGTTTCTTTACTTGGAAAATTTGTAATATGGTGATGTTATATTTTGTCCCCGATGTTCTCCCAGATGATGCCTATTTCATATGTGGGAGGAAGGCGTACAAGTGGCTTGCCCCAAGCTCAGAGGTATTGTGTTATATTGGGAGAGTACTACCGGAGGTCATAACCCTAACCCATGATAAAATGAAAGACGTTCACAGCAGTGCTCAGGCTCCTTATACTCATACTCACTATGAACACATCATCAAGAGACACCATTTCAAGGCTCAGTATTAGGAATGCTATTGTTCAATATTTTCATTAACGACCTAACAGAAGGTCTAGAGAGCATGGTGTCAATTTTTGCAGATGATACCAAATTGTGTAAGGCTATAAATACAGAGGAGGATGCCAAGTCTCTTCAGAATGACTTAGTTAAATTAGAAGCATGGGCAGCCAAATGGAGAATGCTCTTCAACATAGACAAGTGTAAGGTAATGTACTGTGGTAACAAGAACAAAAATTACACCTACCTACTAAATGGGGTAAAATTAGGGGATTCTGTACTGGAAAAGGACTTAGGTGTCCTCATAGATAGCAAGCTAAGCAGTAGTACCCAAAGTAGGACTTCAGCAAAGAAGGCTAATAAGATATTAGCATGCATTAAATTAGATACATTCCTAATGGATAAGGATATCTAGTGGTATGGTGCATAGTCATGCATTATAGTTACTATAAATAGGGATAAAATGCAACAGCTGACAGCAGCATCAGTCAGAAATTTTAGTCAAATCATCATGCATAGGAGACCACAAATAGGTTGAACTCGATGGACAATTGTCTTTTTTCACCCTCAGATACTATGTTACTATGTTACCTCATAGATCGGGTAGAGCAGGCAACCTCCAATTTGATCCACGAATCCACCAGGATTCAGTTCCTTCTCGCATTATACATTACCCGTACTACCAGAGGAACTATAAATTATAGGTTTATCCATGCGCTAGCGAACTTGATAGATAATATCACTGAGATGTATGATGACACCTTCAGGTATACAGGAAGGGAGTTACAAGCTTACAAGAAGGAACTGATTCAGCAAAGAATGGTCCTTAATTATGTCACAGCCGTGACAGGTGGGTACTGTGTTACTCTGGCAACTCAATATGGTGTGAAATATTGTACGTATATTACAAACAGCACTAACGACCCAACGGAGATCAACGATCAAATGATGGACTATATCTTGTAGTTGAAGTGGGAGTTCAAGAGGAAGCACAACCTTACCTGAGCGACTGTGAGTAATGAACTGACCAGCTGGGTCTCATGGTTGAACCCATGCAAATGGTTCTCAGGTTTAGGAGAGTGGGCTTAAAATGTAATTATGAGAGTAGGGAAGTTTCTCTTTTGTATGCTGGGAGTCGTCATAATTATTGGTTCGATATTTAGGTGTGTTCAAATTCTACCGCGGTGCAAGCACGGCACAAATTTGATGAGTCTAAGGAGCGAGGGCGCTGTCATAGTAGCAGATTTAATTTACAACCCATCCATAGAGACAGTGTTATGATAAGGATAGCAAATGAATTTCATGGTCTGTTTCTTTCACCCATTTTTCTTTGTCTCCCCCTCTGCCCAGATACATCCAACCGGAAAAGACATCATCCCTACCCAAAATGTTTACGTGAATGTATTTTTATATATGTGTCTTATCTTCATCTCTACAACCTCCAACTAATGGCACACATAGTCGACAGGTGATATCCACATATACTAGCATTCACATATGTTTCCCCCTCCATGTATCATCAACTAAATGTGCACCCCATTTGTTGGAACAAGAAGCCGAAAAGAGCTCGGTAGTGTTTGTTGGCCCATTTACAGACCCTTAATACAGGATGAGAAGGATTTAATGTATACTTCGCAATACCTCGAAGCTTATTACATATACGGCACAATGATACATGCCCCTCAGACATGGATTCATACATACATGCTTTTACTATCCCACTAGGTCATATATTTCCCACCTACAACTCTCCCCGACCATCCAAGCTTCTGTAGATATTGTATAAATATTTTTCTGTTTATTGATTAGATAGCGGCAGTTATTGGTGACTGCCAAAGGGTGGACTGTCAAATTCGAAAAATATTGCAGTACACACATCACATACAAACTACACACAGATGGCCTCCGTGCATGTACTTTTTCTGCCATGCATGTGCATATTCGCAATTTACGTTTGGTCGCACCCGCGGTCCTTCACATTAGCGTGTGCTATGAGTATTTACGGTAGAGTTTGTAAACGCATGGAAAAGCCATCAAAACACGTTACATATTTAATCCAAATAGTGCACAATGTGCACATAGTCTCCCTGCACCACACCAGCAAGTTAAAACAGTTTAAATGGTATCAGAACAAAGGGATTCACCTTTACAGGATAAGAGGGGACAGAACAAGGTTATAAGGTGGTGTTTGGTATCCAGCTGTAGGGTATTTTAAGGGTAATATTCTGGTGTGGGTTTGCAGCAGATCGCACGTTCCTGCAAATAGTTATGTGCAGGAGCAGAATATAGATATAAACTGTATTTACTGTACATTAGGTATGCGGCAGGAACCCAGAGGAGACCACCCACAAGTGCATCTGGAACAGACATCGCCCACCTATTCAAACCAACCTATGACCTCTCCTGTACTGTAAATGACAGTATCCATTGTGTTAAGTTTTGGAAGATTGTATAAAAGGAGCCAGCTGCTGGCCGGGTCACAGAAGACTCTAAAAGTTATCTATCTAGATGACTGAGGACCAGACTGGGTAGCGCGGCGAAATCCAAACACGTATGTACCATTGACTGTAGCCATTATTCTTTTGTATTATGTTGCTTTGTTATTGTAACCCCCTTTCAGTAATAATATGTTGTGGTGTCGGAACATGGAATTTTAAATACAAACTGGTGTCGTGTTTTCCTTTCCATGCTAAGGTTATAAGTGTATTACTATCACATGCATAGCTGTTAAGGGTTCACAGTGTATCTTTGGGTGTGTACGCGCTGACTGTACTTTGTACAGCCAGCGCTGCGTTTGTATGCAAAGTATGTACACAGTACGAGGCTCTGTACGCTAATGGTGTAATAAGTACGTAGGTTGAGGATTAAGTATAGCGGCCACAGCGGCTTTATTTAAAGTGTATGAAATGTCTTTTTAAAGTGTTGCTTTTTATCCTGTATGTAAATCAGCATTCACAAGGTCTTGCCCCACAAGATAGTCTCTGAGTTGTGTCGTAGCTTGATGGGTTTGCTGTCTATGAGTCATACTTTCTCGATTTCACTGGTGCACATGAACCTTTGATGTCCCTGCAGCACTTTAACAGTCCTTCTTAGGGCCCACTGACCCCACAATGTTGTTTTTGACAATTATCTTTGCAACGCGGACACAAGTCCTTCTGGGCACTTTCTGCATAACATTTATCCCTAGAATAATCGGAGGTGTATTCTCATTACACGCCTCAGTCACCAGGCAGCTAGGTCGTGGTAGAAGCATTTCTCCAATCTTCATATCCACTTCACAGTAGCCAACGCAAGAGATATCGAGGCCATTGCTAGCGAGGAGGATGTAGGCAACAATAACTGTCTGTTCCCCCAAGGTTGCTGGAAGGTTGCAACCTGTATGTTGGTGATCTGTAAACTGGTTTCCAGCATCGCCTGTGTCTCAACACCATCGATGGTGACTGGAATCATAGGGCACTGTCCAATGTACTGGGGCCCTCAGCATTCAGGGTCAGGATCTACTCTTCTTGCTCCCCCCAAGGGCTAACCCATGATCTCAGCAAGTTGGTGTTTAAAGTCTCTGGGCAGCTACAATTTCTTTCTATGTGGCCCGCTCTCTGGCATTGTCTGCAGATTGGTCGCCCTTGGCCATCAAACTGGTCCATTGGTCTCCTCCAATTCCTTCTGGGCACATTTTGCCATTCATCAGATGGTTGTCTTTGCTCTGTCCTCCATCTATGCTCAATAGGACTAGGGGACCGTTGGCTCGCAATGTTGCGCAGTTCTTGACGCACCTAAACCATTCCTGTCATTAAGTGCTCCAGTTGTCTTCTCAAAGCTTGAACTGGGTCCGCAAATGAGGACTGGGTGCCTTTTAACACAGTTTCTTTGCTCTTTGTCTCCTATCCTGAACTCGGAGCATGTGGTTCCTTGTGGGCATGCATATTCACCGGACTATGGTAGTTCTGGGAACTCTGGGTTACATTCATTGGTGATGCCCATCACCCTGATTGCTGCTTCCTTGAAGTCCAAGAATACGCTGTCTTTCATCAGCATCTGAGCCACATTTGCAGATATTTTGAGGGTTCGCCTACTAAGTGATTTGTCTCTGAACCTGATCATCTGATTTTCCATGTGCAAATTGTTTTACTACAAGGTTCGCCTACTAAGTGATTTGTCTTTGAACCTAAGCATCTGATTTTCCATGTGCAAATTGTCTCACTACAAGGCTTGACTGATTGGCCAATTTGAAGTCCTAGGGACATATACGGTCTTGTCATCAAGCATTCACGAATGAGCCGTTGAGATTGTGGTTCTATATACTATTCATACCTACCATTTAGTTGAGATCCATCCCTGATGAAGTCTTGGAGAAAAGACGAAACACGTTGTGTTGTCTTCTTATGAAGCTCATATAAAAGAAAAAGTGGATATTACAGAATATCACCTGTAAATTGCTACTGTGGTCATTGATCTGTAAAAAGGGTGAATCGAGTTACCACTTTTTCTATGTACAAATATTGATTGTATGTTTTTACAATAATAAAAGTTTTTAGATGGAACATGTCACCATTATGTTTTAGGAGTAAAGTTTTTTAAAAGGGTTTGTTTACATTATTAAGTATTGATATGTATTGTGGGCGCCAATTCTTCTATTGTGTTATATATTCTTTTTTTCAATTCTTTCGAACAGGGAATTTAGAAGAATAAGGCTGCCATTCCTACATCCAGTGCAGTCATTTGCATTAAGTATACTACACTTATCAGCGCAGAGGAAGAATATTGTTTTGATATACTGTATATATATATATATATATATATATATATATATGTATATATATATATATAAAAGCACATATATCACAAATAAAACATTATGCACATTAAAGTCTTCAGTCAGTGGAGGGTGCACTCATATCTTTTTCAAGGGCACTGCCCTAATAGACTGAAGCTGCAGGACACGGACCCCATCCCCGATTTGCAGCAGCCCGGCAGTCATCTCTGATCAGCAGCAGACAGCAGCATCACACTCCTGTTACAAATCCTGCAGACTACCTTCACGTCTGAGAGCAGTGGTGTGATGGCGTTTCTGTAAAGTCGCAAAACAGAGGAGGCGCTACCATGAGAAACTGTGCCTCTATGTATAACAGTATTATTTCCGGCATTAGAAGCCTGTGCAGGGAGATGCCTCTGGTCACCCCTCCGACCCGCCAGATGGTCAGAGGTGGGATATGCGGTGTGAGTGGTGGCTGGCAGAGAGCGGCAGAGATGCGGTGTGAGTGGTGGCTGGCGGGATGCAGTGAGAGTGGGCGGAGGCGGAGCTATAGGTGGCTGTTGGCAGGCTATAAATGCATTTTCCTGTCTCCAGCAGTACACAGCAGATCCTGTGAGCAGTGGGCCTTTTTTAATTGGGGGCCTGGAGCTGCAGCTCCATCCGCCCCATTGTAAATCCGGCATAGTGTTTGGGTTAATCTGCGCCATTGGGGCAGGTTACTGTTGTTGCCCGTCACCTGATGGTCCCGCTGCTGGGTCTACTTGTTCTGTGGGCATCTTCTTGGCTGTGTACTTTTTTTTACTTTTACTCTCCGAATCCTGTTCTTAGTGATGCCAAATGTGATATTCTGCCATGTGCAGTGAGAGATGTGGAGGTAATTCACTGACCTTATCTGGTTCTCTCAGTTCTTTGGCCAAGTCATCGAGTTACGGTCTCCACTACAGATTCACTGGTAGTTTTTGAAGATATAGATGAGAAGTCCAGTCTGTAATATGGCATTTAAGGCCTCTCTGAAGCATTTTATTTAAATAACATCAATGCAATAATAGAGCGTAGAATACGATGAATGCAATCTGAAAACATCATGTAAATATTAATCACTTTCAGTGGAAATAGTCACAATCAATCTTCATATCAAATAATATGAATGACTTTTCAAATCTTAAAAAAATATCTCAGTACATTAGCAAGAACCATATATACCATATCACTATGACAGTTCAACATACAAATGTCCCTGGAATATAGTTCTAGCACACGTGAGTTCAGGGTGAAATCAGAGATTCCAGTATAATGTCAATAGCAATTTGAATCGGGATATATATGCATATATATATATAAAACCCAGAAAAGGTCTCAGCTTGGTTTAAGCCACCAGATGGTAGAGCGATTTAGAAGTATTCACTACTCGTCGGAATATAATTTATAATTCACAGTTGTTGCAAGAATCAATGTAACAGAACACTGTTGCAGCTCTGAAGGGTGCTCTTTTGATAAGGGATGTGCTAGTGAACACTTTACGTGGTGCAAGCTATAGCAGGATATTACTACACTTCAATCAGCCTAGGAAACATTTGTACTGCACAGATGCATAACTGTAAATCAGAGCACCACAGGAAGTTCATGTCCACAACCCTCTGATTTACAGGCAATTGAACTCAGCTACAGACAATAGAGGTATATGGTGTGGCTTTAGAGATGGACAAACTGTATTAGCAGTCTTGTAATCCTGAAGGTATGATAGTGCTATCCATTTATTTACACATTTATGGTATGGTGACTTGAATAATCCCTCACACCATGCAGGCTGTGGCAGGGTATGCACTTGGCTTACAGCTTGTATCATACTGGGAGGGCGAGGCAGGTTATATGCTGCTAATACGTGCTTGGTGCTCCCCTTTTCTGTCTAACCAAAAGTCTCTCAGTCTCTATATGCAGCAGGTATTAGTGCTTAACTGTGGCTCTGGCTGAGGACTGTCTCATTACACTGTGAGGTACACTTTAAGGACGTTGATATGGTCTGAACAAGTTCAATTAATGCTGTGTATGTGAATAGTGTGAAGTACTAGAGTGTTCAGACTCACCACACACAGCTTCCAAAGTAGTGGCAGCTCATATCTCCCTCTGCTGTCAACTGGATGCAGATTTTATCAGTACTGCCAGCAAGTCTTTGGCTCAAGGGCTCTGCTAACATCTGTCTGGTGAATGTTTACAGCTTCCAAAACTGCTGTCACTGTGTTCTGCTCACTTTCAATAGATAGGATGCACTCTGTCTGGGGCTGCTGCAACACCCACCACTCTAACACTACCATTAGCTGGACACACTGAAGAGAACACTCCATGCTGACATTATTGTTTACAGGCAGTGGCTTCTCAGTTTCATGACGCTGTTCGGACATACCTCCCTCCTTCCTTCACAGACCCACTTCCCGGATACTTGCTCCCTAAACATCCCTGCCTCCCTTCTTTCTGACTTACTCTGTCTTCCTCATCCCTGCACAGCCTCCATCCCCTCTCTTTGGCTGGCCCCATCCACCCTCATCCCTTCAACTGCACACTGTGCATGTCCAGTGTGTCAACACTGTGATAATCGGTCATCACTATGCATTAGATGCTTCTGGTGCTGACTGTTCATACCATGGCTTCCCTGCCAATGGAGCCCAACCCCCGCTCTGTCACCCTGGGTACATGCCTTGCTTGTCCCCATTACTGTAGCTCTGCTCCTGCACATCTACCATGACCGGTAGGACCACTAAACATTTGCTTGTAAGAAGACCATATATAGTAGATAGACTTTGTGTAAGGACATATGGTAACCCTCTAAAACTAAGTACTATGAACTAGCTAAAGTCTTGTGTAGTCTTGTGTCACTCTTGCAGATTGTTCTGTTTCTCCCATATGTCCGTCTCCATAACAGCCAGGGCAGAAGACATGTCTTCATAGACCATGGTTTTCACTGCATTTGGATAATAGATTGTGTTTCCCTATGAAGGACCTAAACTTTGTTTTCCTTTCTAGATATTACAGAATACATGATCACCATGGACCCCATCACAATTCTTCTGTCTGTTCTTGACAACTTATTTAGCCAATGTTTTCAACAATCGGAAAAAAACACAAGTTCAGGAATTTTCCACCTGGATCAACGCCTCTGCCTATCATTGGGAATATGCACATGATCGAAATGAGAAAACCTCATAATACATTTATAAATGTAATAACGTACTTCTAATTACCATAATTGCCATTAAATAATTTAAAGGAGTTTTACTACTTAATTAGACATTTTTAAAATCCCCTCTTTCCCCAACAATAGTACTTTATGTAGAGACCACCAATACTCCCTCTATTCAGCATGGTCCTGCCTCCCACCTATAGATAGAGTCCCTGCAGATCACCATTGGCGCTTGAGTGTCCCCAGATTGGCACGGCATGATTTTAATAGTAATTGAGGGACCCCCACCAACATTCTATCCCTGAAAACTACCTTTACATTCAAAGGATATATCTACCATTTCTTAAATATATTACTCATTAGCTAACACTATATCAAGGTACACAATCTGTACAAAAAGTTACTGATCTCTTTCATTATGCAACTTGATCTATGCAGATACTGTACAAGCTAATTGTTCTGGTATACTTCACATTTTGTTAATGATTGCAATGTTAGTTAAAACTCTTTATAAATGTATCTGAATTGGATTTAAAGAGTAACTTTTGCTAGGTTTAGGGTGTGCCATTTTTACAAGTTAATGAATATTTTTTTTCTTAAATAAGGTAGGGGTTAGATACACTCTAACAACACTTTGGGAGTGATTCAATTCTCTGCGATGTGCCGCTAGACAACCCCACAATGGTCCTAATTCGGATCTGATAGCTGCAGCAAATTTGTTAGCTAATGGGCAAAACCATGTGCACTGCAGGGGAGGGGGGCAGAGATAACATTTGTAGAGAGAGTTAGATTTGGTTGGGTTGTTTTGTTTCTGTGCAGGGTAAATACTGGCTGCTTTATTTTTACACTGCAATTTAGATTTCAGTTTAAACACACCACACCCAAATATAATTCTCTCTGCACATGTTACATCTGTCCCCTCCTGCAGTGCACATGGGGGGGTTTTAGCAGCTGTGCAAATGCATAGTTGCCATCCACAGGGCAGTGTATTTTTGCTTTGCAAGTGTGCGAACGCCTTTGCAGTCGAGCTCTGCAAAAACATTTTGTGCAGTTTCTGAGTAGCGCTGGAATTACTCAACCCTTGCGAACACTTCAGTCTTTTTGATGCCGGAATTGACGTCAGACACCCGCCCTGCAAATACCCGGACACGCCTGCGTTTTCCCTACTACTCCCAGAAAACGGTCAGTTGACACCCATAAACGCCCTCTTTCTGTCAATCTCCTTGCGTTCGGCTGTGTGAATGGATACTACGCTAGATCCATTGCACAGCAACGATGCTCTTTGTACCCGTACGATGCGCATGCCCATTGCGCCGCATGCACAGTTTTGCCGGTTTTTAACCTTATCGCTGCACTGCGAAAATCGGCAGCGTGCGATCAACTGGGAATAACCCCCATAGTTTTGCCCATAAGCTAACAAATTTGCTGCAGCTATCAGATCTGAATTAGGACCATTGTGGGGATGTCTAGAGGCACATCACCACATTTTACGGTAAGGTATACCATAAAACCAGTTTTCTGTGGAGTACACCAATGTAAAAATAGTAGTGGTAATTTTTCCAAAATTTATTGAAACTATCCAAAGATAAAAATCATTGAACTGATTACTAAAGCACTTGGACATCATTATATTTTTTGTACATAGAGAAAACTTGGGTGATTCAAAAAGTTTTCTGCAGCTGGTGGCAGATTGTTAATTTACACCACACACAAATTCTCATCCCATTATTGCTATTAGTAATAAATAATTGGTAGGCCCATTAATGTGATAGACGATCTGCTGATGGATTAGGGAAAAACCGCATGTTTAATACATATTTAATAAATCCCGTCCGCCTCTTGCTGAGTATTGAAGGTGTTTGCCTTTCCTCATGCCAAATCTGGATTGTGCATACGCAGAAGACTCTAAGTATTATAGGACCTTATTCAGGTTGAATAGCAAATCGCGATCCAACCGCAATAATTGCTATGGCGATGCGGGCACATCTCCTGTGCATGTGTCTGCATTTAATGCAGCTTCCCCCACAGTATTTGCAAACGCCTCTGTCTGATTGACAGGCATCCCTGCAACGGCCCATATCCGCCTTGGAAATGGAGCATTGCCGTCCCGTGAACGCCTCTGCCTGTCAATCAGACAGAGGCATTGCCCATAGCAACCAATCATATTCCACTTAACACTTATCTAGCTGCTTCTAGAAGATAATAGCTAGAATCTGATTGGTTGCTATGGGTAATATCACCAGTTCTAAAAAAAACCACACCGTAAAAATATCCCTAAAATTGTCTGGCATCACTGTAGGCAAGCTTTTATAGTAAATTGTGATGATATATTTTAAATTACTATGATGAATAGCAATGGAAAATATCTACAATTGCTGCATATTGATAAATAGACCCCTTTATATGCAGCAATAAAAAGTGAAATAAGAAACATTTTCTTACCTTTATCATAATTCCTGTAATTGGAAACAAACCGATATTTAGAACAAATGTTTTTGTGTTAATAAAATTGTATTACATTCTTTACCTTCATCCAAAATTAACAAATTTATTTTGCTGAACTAAATCTTTTCCTTTAGATATCATGTGTGCTACATTTAACAATAATATTTGATAATAATATTCGCAAAGTATTATTTTTTTTACAAACTTTTATTTTATTTGAGTAATTCTCTAAATGTATTCTTTATTATTTATTAAAATATATAACATTCTGATTTAAAAAATAATTCAAATTCCACTGCAAATTTATTTATTTATCTATTCAGTCATTTTATGGATGAAATGTTTATGATTTTCACTTGACAAGAACAATTTAAACCTCACATGCTGGACAGACTTTGCAATTGTGGATGCAGCCAGTGAGCAACATTTGTGAAAGTTAAAACATAATTGCGTAGGCTGATTGTGGAATGTAGAAGCTAATGTCATAGCTTAAAACATTTCATATTATTCTTTTAATGATATGTTGATTGTTATGTTTACTGTTTGTACAGATGTCAGAGAAGTACGGAGCAGTATTCAGCGTTCAACTGGGATCCAACAAATTAGTTATCCTGTGTGGGTATGACACTGTGAAAGATGCTCTAATCAACCACGCTTGAGGAATTTTCTGCTAGACCCTTTTCAGCAATAAGAGCTAAAACATCAAGGGGACATGGTAACTGTTTCAATTTAAAAGTCATCAAAAACATTACATAATTTAAAAAAATCAAAGATGGATACATATACTAAAAACATGAAAAGTGCTCCAAAGTAAAAAATAAATAAATCTTGCTCAATGAATGAAAATGTCAGTCCCTTTCAAAACAAGCGAAACGTACGTACCACTGACACAAAGCCAATCAGTATTATGTATTATACACCAATCAGCCATAACTTTTAAACCACTGACTGGTGAATAACATTGATTAGCTCATTACAGCGGCCCCTTGAAAGGGGTGGGATATATTAGGCAGCAAGTAAACAGTCAGTTGTTCAAGTTGATGTGTTGGAAGCAGGAAATATGGGCAAGTGCGACCTTAACAAGGGAAAAATTGAGTGTCTCCAAATGGCAGGCTTTGTGGGGTGTTCCTGCTATGCAGCAGTTAGTAAATCCCCTAAAGTGGTAAAAAGTAGAACAATCTGTTAACCAGTGACAGGATTATGGGTGCTCAAGGCTTAATGATATGCATGGGGTGTGAAGACTAGCTCTTCTGTATATATCCTGCCGAATAGTACTGTACCACATATTGAGCTGTGAGGTGGTCAAAATTGACTATTTTTGACTGGAAATGGATGTTATTGTGTGATATCCTGCCGTTTGCAGTGAGAGGTGTGGAGGTAATTCACTGACCTGATCTGAGTCTCTCAGTTCTTCGCCACTACATATTCGCTGGTAGTTTCAGAGATATAGATGAGAAGCACAAGTCCAGTCTGGAATATGGCATTTAAGGCCTCTATAAAGCGTTTTATTTAAATAACATCAATGCAATAAAAGAGCGTAGAATACGATGAATTCAATCTGAAAACTTGGCATGTAAATATTAATCACTTTCAGTAGAAATAGTCACAATCAATCAGCATGTCAAATAATATGAATGACTTTTCGAATCTTAAGTAATTTCTCAGTACATTAACAAGAACCATAAAGTACTGTATATACCATATCACCATGACAGTTCAACATACAAATGTCCCTGGAATATAGTTCTAGCACACGTGAGTTCAGGGTGAAATCAGAGATTCCAGTATAATGTCAATAGCAATTTGAATCGGGATATATATGCATATATATAAAACCCAGAAAAGGTCTAAGCTTAGTTTTAGCCACTAGAGGTAGAGCGTTTTAGAAGTATTCACTACTCATCAGAATATAATCCATAATACACAGTTGTTGCAAGAATCAATGTAACAGAACACTGTTGCAGCTCTGAAGGGTGCTCTTTTGATAAGGGATGTGCTAGTGAACACTTTACATGGTACAAGCTATAGCAGGATATTACTACACTTCAATCAGCCTAGGAAACATTTGCACTGCACAGATGCATAACTGTAAATCAGAGCTCCACAGAGAGTTCCTGTCCACAACCTTCCGATTTACAGGCACTTGAACTCAGCTACAGACAATAGAGGTATATGATGTGGCTTTAGATATGGACAAACTCTATTAGCAGTCTTGTAATCCTGAATCAGAATCAGCTTTATTGGCCAGGTATACTTGCGTATACTAGGAATTTGTCTTCGGTTTGCTATACAACAGCCAAGTAGGTAACAGGTAAGCAGGTGTGTGTGTGTGTGTGGGTGGGGGGGCAAGTAAAGTTACACAGATAGGTATACCGTAGGGACACAAGTTAGTTACATGTACGAAGTTATGATAATGCTATCCATTTATGTATAAATTCAAGGTATGGTGACTTGAATAATCCCTCACACCATGCATCCATAAGGAGGTAGATACTGTCTGAAAAAGTTCAGTAAAGGTAGTGTCTGTGAATAGTGTGCACTACTAGAGAATTCAGACTCACCACACACAGCTTCCAAGGTAGTGGCAGCTCATATCTCCCTCTGCTGTCAACTGGATGCAGCTTTTATCAGTACTGCCAGCAGGTCTTTGGCTCCAGGGCTCTGCTAACTTCTGTCTGGTGAAGGTTTACAGCTTCCAACACTGCTGTCACTCTGTTCTGCTCATTTTCAATAGATAGGGTGCACTCTGTCTGGGGCTACTGCAACACCCACCCCTCTCACACTACTAATAGCTGAACACACTGCAGAGAACACTCCATGCTGACATTACACAACTCCCACCAGATGCAGTCCATATTCCATGCCTGGGCATCCCGTTCTTTTGACATCCAATTGGGTGAGAGCAAGGAGACCTGTGGCTGGCAACAATGTATTGTCCCTAGGCTGCATTAACCCCTATTATTACCCAAGTTGCTTTAATTTCTGTAGTAAGGGCTGTCTGCAGCATATCTCATCCTTTCTGGATGCTGAGGCAAGCTGGCACCTGTAGTTCCACAGGTTTTACTGGGATATCACAATTGCGGTTAATAATACTGTAGGAACAAAAACAGGCTCAAATTTTGTGATTTTAGCGGTTTTTATGATTTTTTTGTCAAAAATACAGATCAAAAATGAAAACCAAGACACACAAATGGGGTTTTGGCAAAACTAAATACAGATCCAAAACACAAGGGACATACAGATTCAACACTAAAACCAAAACACAGGTGTCGGTGCACATCTCTAATTAAAACCAAAACACAAGACTCTACCCACAACTACTTTTCTGATGCAACCGAGGAAACATAAACCTAACAAAAAATAGAGAATGAATGCCTATACCTATAAAACATGAAGGATCATTAACTCTGGGGCAAACTCACATCGTTTTCTGTTGACTGATACATATGAGTTATTTTGTTGAACGTGTTTTACAACTTTATAAATTGCTGCGCTGGTAGCCTGGTGATTATAAAGTATTACTGTACATACACTAATGCTTTTGGGCAAAGTACAGCTTGTGTAATAGGGGTCATACAGCAAATGTTATCAACCAAAATATCAACAGCGAGGTCAGGAGGAGACATAAAGATTCTCAGAGTGTTTAAAAGCAAATGATTTTCACCAGGAGACAAGAGGAGAGAAGACAGAACCAGCTCCCTGTGTAACCTGTGCACTGTACAACATTCACAGTAGGAGAACTCTAAATCTTAGTATAAGAGATGAGAATTTCTAAGGGTGTGTACACACGGTGAGATCCCTGCTATGTTCGATTTTGACTATGCGATTCCCCTTGAACTCCCCCAGAGCCCAGATAGCACAGATTGTACAGATTTTGACTATCTGTGCTTGAGATTTTGTCTATGTACGATTTTGACTAAGTGCCAATTTTGACTATACTTTGTACTAGATTGTACACTACATAGTCAAGATTGACTTTCCTGCACAGTCTATCTAGCCTTACGATACCGACCCCGCGGGAGCGCGCATCGGGATCGAATCTGTATCGCACGCTGCCTAACACTATGAGCTATGCACTAACTTTTCATAAGATTTTGACTAGTCAAAATCTCACAGATTTATCTCACCGTGTGTACACACCCTAGAGACTCTAAAGTAATGTAAATATTTATTTAGACATTTCAATGCAAAAATTATTATTGGAGAACAAAGATAAAATGAACGGTAATATATTTCTTACCTAACACGTTTTCTACTGTACCTAGAGCCATGTACTGTACTATACATTAACACTGTCTCCTTAAAACCAGAATAATATCCCTATTTATTCCTGATTGTCCCTCTTTTTTTGGCTGATTTCTATCAACACAATATAATTAGATAATCATAATTTCAGTATACAAGTCATCACATGTACGTTATATTTCTGTTTATAGCTATAAACTTATTTTATATGTGATGTGATTTTTCACCCTCCCTCTTCTGCATAGCACTCAGTTGAACCCCTTACAGTACCACTTAGGATACTGCTTTTATGCAGATAAACATAAGATGAAATTATTTCCCTTGTGTATTATAAATTACAGTACAAGCCAGACTTACTAATAAAAAAACAAGTACTTGTAGCAATTCACTAAATGGATATTGCTGTAATTTATGACTATTTGTATAACTGTATTATTTTTTGCATTAGGAAGTGTATTAGGTTTCTGCTGATTTAAAAACAAAAATCCGTATTATTCCTTATGGGTCATTTCTAAGATTGAGATTGTATTATTGTGATATTGGCCATTAAATATAAAAAAATAAATGACTTGCAGTGGGGGCTATACAGCCTAACCCTTTATGACCCCTTGTCCCTTTAAATGGACAATATTCATTTTTTATTAATAACTATATTATTTAATTTATTAATAAAAAAAAATAATAATAATAATAATAATATAATTAACTAATACGGTAAAAATAATTGTAATAATACTTTCATCATTAAGTAATGAAAAAATTAAAAAATTAAAAACAAAACCACATTTTTTGGGGTTACTTTGTCTACTTTACCAGTGTCATCACTGGGGTACATCGGAAACATGCAATGGGTCATTAAGGGTTAAAAAGAATTGCAATATCTTTTTTTTTTTCAGAACTTTTTAAGATCTTTCTTGTGTGTTACTGTAGCTCATCATTAACACTAAGTGGGAGATGTACTAAGGTTTAAAAAGTGATACATTGGAAAATTATAAAGAACCAGCCAATCAGCTCCTAACTGCCATGTTACAGTATGTATTTGTAAAATTAGTTTGGAGCTGATTGGTTGGTAGTTTATTACTCTCCACTTTAATACTTTTCAACGCTTACTACATCTGGCCTTTAGTTTAAATATTAACATTCTGGTCCACATTCTGGGAGTAAAGCAAAAAATAGCAAGTACAGTAGTTTAACTGTGTCCCTGGACATACACTACCATGCTTCAATGCAAGGGGAGCACATACAGTACATTTATTATTTTAGCATGCAGGGTAAATATTGGCTGCTTTTGCATGTAGCCCACAAACACTATGCAGCTTTCTTTTTACACAGCAGTTTAGATGTGATTTTGAATATGCCCCTACCACATCTTAATTTCTCTGCACATTTCTGCCCTATCTACAGTGCAACATGGATTTGCCAAGGTGTACAGTAACAATCTCTGCTTGTACTAAACTACTTCAGCCATAACAGAGCATGCAGTGACTGCCAAACTATGCAGTGAGCATTACAGTGACCACTAACCCATCACATTGATCCCCATAAAATACAGAAAGCATCAAGGACTGACATATAATACAGATAGCCTTGCAGTGACCCATGTATAATGCAGAGAGCATCACAGAGACCTCTATATTATACATACAAAAATCAGTTGCCAAAATATAATACAGAGAGCACCACAATGACTGCTATATTTTACAGTACTACTGTACAATAAATAGAACATTGCATTAACCACCATATAATGCTGAGATCATTGCAGTGGCAACCATATAATGCAGAAAATATCAATGTGACTGCCATATAATGCAGATCATCACAGTGACTGCCATAAAATACAGAGAGAATCAGTGACTGCCATTAAATGCAAAAAAGATTACAATAACCAGCATATAATACAGAAAGCATCACAGTGACAGCATTATAATACACAGAGGATTGAAGTGACCACCATACATTGCACTGGAGTGACTACCATATAATACAAAGAGAATAGGTGACCACTATGAAAGTTGAAGATCATCAGTTACTGTCATACAATAAAGAAGCATAAGTGACTATGATATAATACAGAGAACATCAGTGACTTCCAGAAAATTCAGAGGATGCTTCAGGACTTGTTAGTCCTTTTTACTATGAAGTCATGATATCACATGTTCTGGGGTATGGCCAGCACTGGGTCGGAAATTGCTATGGCACTGATCTATTAATAAAAACTAACCTGTGTTTAAAATTTAATTAATGACTCTGCTTATTACAGATTTATTAGTGCCTTCATTTTTTCCCTCATTCCCCTGGTTCCCCTTTTCTCAAATCCTAAGCCTGTTCCCTAAGCTTAGCACAGGAAAATTATCACTATTATACTACATGCCAAGTAAGGAGGAATACACACATTTTATTTGGCAGCTTTTTTCCCACACAACACTCCCCTACATTAAACTGAGGCATAACTAGGAGTGCATCTTCATTATTGTTTACAGGCAGTGGCTGCTCAGTTTCATGACACTGTTCGGACATACCTACATCCCTGCACAGCCTCCATCCCCTCTCTTTGCCTGGCCCCAACCACCCTCATCCCTTCAACTGCACACTGTGCACGTCCAGTGTGTCAACACTGTGATAATCGGTCATCACTATGCATTAGATGCTTCTGGTGCTGACTGTTCATACCATGGCTTCCCTCCCAATGGAGCCCAACCCCCGCTCTGTCACCCTGGGTACATGCCTTGCTTGTCCCCACTACTGTAGCTGTGCTCCTGCACATCTACCATGACCGGTAGGACCACTAAACATTTGCTTGTAAGAAGACCATATATAGTAGATAAACTTTGTGTAAGGACATATGGTAACCCTCTAAAACTAAGTACTATGAACTAGCTAAAGACTTGTGTAGTCTTGTTTCACTCTTGCAGGTTGTTCTGTTTCTCCCATATGGCCATCTCAATAACAGCCAGGGCAGAAGACAGGGCTTCATAGACCATGGTTTTCACTGTATTTGGATAATAGATTGTGTTTCCCTATGAAGGACCTAAACTTTGTTTTCCCTTTCTAGATTTTTCAGAATACATGATCACCATGGACCCCATCACAGTTCTTCTGTCTGTTGTTGTCATCCTATATTTAGCCAATGTTTTCAACAATCGGAAAAAACACAAGTTCAGGAATTTTCCACCTGGACCAACGCCTCTGCCCATCATTGGGAATATGCACATGATCGAAATGGGAAAACCTCATAATACATTTATAAAGGTAATAACGTAATTCTAATTACCATAATTGCCATTAAATAATTTAAAGGAGTTTTACTCTTTAATTAGGAATTTTAAAAATCCCCTCCTTCCCAAACAATAGTACTTTGTGCCTCTAGACAACCCCACAATGGTCCTAATTCAGATCTGATAGCTGCAGCAAATTTGTTAGCTAATGGGCAAAACCATGTGCACTGCTGGGGGAAAGAGATAACATTTGTAGAGAGAGTTAGATTTGGGTGGGTTGTTTTGTTTCTGTGCAGGGTAAATACTGGCTGATTTATTTGTACACTGCAATTTAGATTTCAGTTTGAACAGACCACACCCAAATCTAATTCTCTCTGCACATGTTACATCTGCCCCCTCCTGCAGTGCACATGGGGGGGGGGGCATTCCGAGTTGATCGCTCGCTAGATACTTTTAGCAGCTGTGCAAACGCATAGTTGCTGCCCACAGGGCAGTGTATTTTCAATTTGCAAGTGTGCATTTTCTGAGTAGCGCTGGACTTACTCAGCTCTTGCGATCACTCAAGTCTTTTTGATTGACGTCAGACACCCTCCCTGCAAACGCCCGGACACGCCTGCGTTTTCCCTACCACTCCCAGAAAACGGTCAGTTGACACCCATAAATGTCCTCTTTCTGTCAATCTCCTTGCGTTCGGCTGTGTGAATGGATACTACGCTAGATCCATTGCACAGCAACGATGCTCTTTGTACCTGTACGATGCGCATGCCCATTGAGCCGCATGCACAGTTTTGCCGGTTTTTAACCTTATCGCTGTACTGCGAAAATCAGCAGCGTGCGATTAACTCGGAATAACCTCCATGATTTTGCCCATTATCTAACAAATTTGCTGCAGCTATCAGATCTGAATTAGGACCATTGTGGGGATGTCTAGCGGCACATCACCACATTTTACGGTAAGGTATACCATAAAACCAATTTTCTGTGGAGTACACCAATGTAAAAATAGTAGTGGTAATTTTTCCAAAATTTATTGAAACTATCCAAAGATAAAAATCATTGAACTGATTACTAAAGCACTTGGACATCATTATATTTTTTGTACATAGAGAAAACTTGGGTGATTCAAAAAGTTTTCTGCAGCTGGTGGCAGATTGTTAAATTACACCACACACAAATTCTCATCCCATTATTGCTATTAGTAATAAATAATTGGTAGGTCCAGTAATGTGATAGATGATCTGCTGTTGGATTAGGGAAAAACAGCATGTTTAATACATATTTAATAAATCCCGCCCACCTCTTGCTGAGTATTGAAGGTGTTTGCCTTTCCCCATGCCAAATCTGGATTGTGCATACGCAGAAGACTCTAAGTATTATAGGACCTTATTCAGGTTGAATAGCAAATCGCAATCCAACTGCAATAATTACTATGACGATGCGGGCGCATGCACAGGGCCCGTCCTGTGCATGTGTCCGCTTTTAATGCGGATTCCCCCACAGTATATGTGAACACCTCTGTCTGATTGACAGGCAGAGGCGTTCGCGGGGACCCATTCAGAAGCCGCCACCCCTGTAACGCTCCATCTCCGCCTTGGAAATGGAGCATTGCCGTCCCGTGAACTCCTCTGCCTGTCAATCCGACAGAGGCGTTGCCCATAGCAACCAACACTTAACACTTATCTAGCTGCTTCTAGAAGATAATAGCTAGAATCGGATTGGTTGCTATGGGTAATATCACCAGTTCTAAAAAACTCACACCGTAAATATATTTCTAAAACTGGCTGGCATCACTGTAGGCAAGCTTTTATAGTAAATTGTGATGATATATTTTAAATTACTGTGATGAATAGCAATGGAAAATATCTACAATTGCTTCATATTGACAAATAGACCCCTTTATATGCAGCAATAAAAAGCGAAATAAGAAACATTTTCTTCCCTTTATCATAATTCCTGTAATTGAAAACAAACTGGTGTTTAGAGCAAATGTTTTTGTGTTTATAAAATTGTATTACATTCTTTACCTTCATCCAAAATGAACAAATTTATTTTGCTGAACTAAATCTTTTCCTTTAAACATAATATATGGGTATCTTGTGTGCTACATTTAACAATAATATTTGACAATAATATTCGCAAAGTATTATTTTTTTTACAAACTTTTATTTTATTTGAGTAATTCTCTAAATGTATTCTTTATTATTTATAAAAAATATATAACATTCTGATATTAAGGATAAAATGTTTATGATTTTCACTTGACAAGAACAATTTAAACCTCAAACGCTGGACAGACTTTGCCATCGTGGATGCGGCCAGTGAGCAACATTTGTCAAAGATAAAACATAAATGCATAGGCTGATTGTGGAACGTAGAAGCTAATGTCCTAGTTTAAAATATTTCATATTATTCTTTTAATGATCAGTTGATTATAATGTTTACTGTTTGTACAGATGTCAGAGAAGTACGGACCCGTATTCAGCGTTCAACTGGGATCCAACAAATTAGTTATCCTGTGTGGGTATGACACTGTGAAAGATGCTCTAATCAACCACGCTGAGGAATTTTCTGCTAGACCCTTTTCGGCAATAAGAGATAAAACATCAAGGGGACATGGTAACTGTTTCAATTTAAAAGTTATTAAAAACATTACATAATTAAAACAATCAAAGATAGATACATATATTAAAAACATGAAAAGTGCTCCAAAGTAAAAAATAAATAAAACCTGCTCAATGAATGAAAAATGTCAGTCCCTTTCAAAATAAGCGAAACGTACGTACCACGGATACAAAGCCAATCAGTATTAAGTATTATACACCAATCAGCCATAACTTTTAAACCACTGACTGGTGAATAACATTGATTATCTCATTACAGTGGCCCCTTGAAAGGGATGGGATATATTAGGCAGCAAGTAAACAGTTAGTTGTTCAAGGTGATGTGTTGGAAGCAGGAAAAATGGGCAAGTGCGACCTTTACAAGGGAAAAATTGAGTGTCTCCAAATGGCAGGCTTTGTGGGGTGTTCCTGCTATGCAGCGGTTAGTAAAAAAACCCTAAAGTGGTTAAAGGTAGAACAATCTGTTGAACAGTGACAGGATTATGGGCGCCCAAGGCTTACTGATATGCATGGGGAGCGAAGACTAGTTCATCTGGTTTGATCCTGCAGAATAGCTAATGTAGCACAAATTGCTGAAAATGTTAATGCTAGTTATCATAGAAAGGTGTCAGAACTTGCTGTGTAGCCGCAGATAGGTCAGAGTGCACATACTGACCCTTTCACTGCCAAAAATGCCTACAATAGACAACTGAATGACAGAACTAGATCAGTGGTCTGGTCTAATGAATCACTTTTTCTTTTTCATCATCAGAGGATGACTGGGTGCATGTGTATCGTTTAACTGGGGAGGAGATGGCACCAGGATGCACTATGGGAAGGAGGCCATGTGATGCACTGACCAATGCTCTAATGGAAAATCTTGGGTTCTACCCTTCATAACCTAAACATTGTTGCAGTCCAGTTTATCCCTTCATGGCAATGGTATTCCATGATTGCAGTGTCCTCTTTCAGCAGGATAATGCACCCTGACACACTGCAAAAATTGTTCAGGAATGGTTTGAGGAACATGACAAAAACTGTTGACATCGTCTCCAAATTCATCAAATCTCAGTCCGAACGAGCATCTGTAGGATGTGCTGGAAAAACAAGTATTGTACGAGCCATGGAGGCCCAACCTCACAACTTACAGGACTTGAAGATCTGCTGGTTATGTCTTGATGTCAGATACCACGGAACACTATCAGATGTCTAGTGGAGTAAATGCCTTGATAGATCACATCAGTTTTGTTGGCATGAGGGGGACTTAATATTAGGCAGGTAGTTTTAATGCTATGCTGATGGGTGCATATGCTGTAGGTGCTGACACTGGGGATGTACCCTAAAATATGTCAACTAAAGTTGAACTGGGTAGCTGCCATCTATGAAGCCCCTGGTCATTTTGCCCTTTATCATCTCCTCTGAGAATAAGAATAGTGTGAGGTCCAAAATCAGCATGGAATTTAAGACCTCTCTGATGTGTGACCACCAACAATGTAAGGCATTTGAAGCCCTAGAGTACCTTGCACTTGAGTCAACCTTCTATGATAGCACAATTAAATTCCTCTTTGAGCAGGAAGTTTAGACTGGAGTGCTGCTAAGCATCAGACAGTAAAGGAAGCGAGAGGAGGGAGGATTAAAAGTGTCTTCACCTAGAAACATTTGAGGTCCTTTAAAATTTTTGCTGTGGAGCCCTCAAATTTCCAATTACTCCTCTTGGTCCACATGTCAACTATAGACAAATGGTTTCTATCAAATCTATCAATCAGAAGCATTCATAGTCTCCATCATTCATACATTCCAATTTTAAATATTTCCCCACTGGGACAGTGCCTAGAGGTGAGATGCCTTTGGTCACTGTAGGGGCGGGGCACTACACATCCTTAGACCCCACCTCCTGTTACACAATCAAAGGAACAGGAAGAGAAGGCAAGGCCAAGATGATGTGATTGTCACAGAGTTAGTTAACTGAGTCCCTCATTCATCCCAATGTACTAGGAAGTGAGTGAAATACAGGAGGTTGGCCTACTCATCTGGGACTCCATGGAGACTCTCTGATATTAGGAATTTCCCTGGATGCTCTGGGAGAGTAGGCAGGTACACCATTACTGAGGACTATTTTACAAGACCCAGCTCTGCTTAGCTAAGCTCAGACCTGCCTGAAAGGAATCCTTTTTAATGATGTGCAAGCAGTAATTCAGCTCTAAATGCAGCTTGTACAGTGTATGGTGAATCAGGGACAGAGGCTCACTAGTATTGATGTTATGCATGTAAGCCATTGGCTTATACAGTAGATTACTTACAGATGTTTTTCTTTCACTATGCAACAAATAAATATATGTACAATAATAGCTGTACCTTTAAAATAGACATTGATCGACTATATACAGGTGTATGGTTTGTAAGAAGGTTGTTTATGGACAAGGACCTTGTGATTGGTGGATGGGGAGACTGTGCCATTACATTGTTTTGTTGACATTTATATTTCACCAACATTATTTTCCATCATAAATGTAGTATATATAGAGTTATATATTGACTTGTATTCATTCTACTGTATTCAGGTGTTGTCTTTGCTAATGGTGAGAACTGGAAAGTGATGAGACGCTTTACTCTTTCAACACTACGAGATTATGGGATGGGGAAGAAGAGCATAGAGAACAAGATTAATGATGAATGTGAATGTTTAGTGCAGACATTCAGATCCTATAAAGGTGATTGCTTGCTCTCATTTCATTTATAACTCCCACAGTAATTTTGATAGCATGGATCAAATACCACTCTTGCCATTACTGTATGTTAGCATTAATATATTAATAGGAATAAATTGTAGAGATTGCCTGGACGCTAATGTATAGAAGGCTACTACGGCACCATTTGATTCCGGGGTTAACTCTTAATAACCCAAACAAGTGATACAAATAGAAAAGTCGAGTCAGATGTGCGCTGTGAATATGTCCCCTAAATATAGCGAACCAGGAGAAATGTAAAAACAAAAAAACAGTTCTTCCCTTAAATAATCTCTGTACTCCTGAAGTAGATCCTTCAATCGACATATGCACATACTGTATAGTATTTGTCAAATATGGAGAAAAAAACATAAGAGAATATAGTGCAAAACATAACAAATGCATTGTTTCTATAAGAAAAAAAAATCCAATATCGGTAGATATCAATATGTCTGCATCATAAGGCAAGTTGGAGGTTTACCAGATTTCCATGTAAGATAGGTGCATCGATATTAATAGAGATACATGTTCTGGAACTGGTCTCTGGGCAACCCTGTCCACTGGTATCTGGATCCACTCCTCCTGATATTTATCAAGTAGCACTCCTGTTTCTGCAGTATCTTCAAAATGTGTCAGTGTGTCTGGTTCTGGAGCTACGGGTTGGGGTGCAAGGACCAGGTCTGTAGGACTGGTGCAGCCGGAGGTCCAGGTGTCTGTGTCTTCTGAGTTATGGGTATCATTCAGTTCCAGGGTTGGGTGTTAGATTGTGGGTTCCAGGTCAGTGCAACTGCAGTGTTGGTGGTCCTGAATTCCCCATGCCTGACCTCAGGCTTGAAATCTGAGTTTCAAGATTTGGTACTACTTTGTCCTGAGTCTCCTTAGTGGTGTTGACCTGAATTCCCTTGTGGGTCACAGTTCCTTATAACTGGGTCATGTTCCCGATCTGTGTTCTAGCAAATAGTTACAGGCCCTCACTGTTTTTGGTTTCTATCTCAGTATACTAGTGCAGTTCTCAGTACTTCCAGAGTATACCTTGGACACCAAGTCTTACAGTATACTCCTTGATTTGTGCTCCATGAGCAGAGATCTGACCAAGGCTCCTAATTTCACCCACTGATTTCAAGGGTCCTCAGATGGATCACAAACCACCACAGTCAATGACAGGCAACATCATGACAACCTCCCTCCATCATTTATCACTTCACTGCCAAGCCTTGTTTAAATAAGGTAGTAAGGTTTACATGAACAAATATCTCTATGATACTGTACTCATCTTGGACAACATCAATTTATTTTATTTCTTGAATAGAAGGTTTAGTCCTGGTTTTCACAGCTGTTTATACAAGTATTCACACTGCTCATGTATCATCATGATACAAGATCATAATACACTATATGGTTATTCTTGATTTTTTACTTTTTATTATTATTATTATTATTATTATTATTAAAATTGCCTACTTTCAATTTTCAAATCTGTCTTTGTTTTATTTGCAGGAAAACCATTCAATAATATGACCATCATGAATGCCTCTGTTGCCAATATAATTGTGTCCATACTACTCGGCCATAGATTTGAATATGGAGATCCAAACATACTGAGGCTCATGACTTTACTTAATAAAAATATCAGGATCGCATCAAGCCTTATGGTTGGAGTAAGTATTCTTAGACTGGTCCTGATTCAAAAGTGGACTGCAATCCCGTTTCACTGATCGGTGATCTATCAGGGAATCAGGGAAATTCTTCATTTTAAAAATTCCCCAATTTGCCAATCCCGACTTTTTTTTCATTTGGAATCGGGAATTTGAAATTTTTAAACGTATTTAATATTCCAGATTCCCTGACCTGGCCGTCAGGGGATTGGGAAATTTTTGTAAATCCGTTGGCAATATATGGGGGCCTAAAGGTTCATTATTTCCGAAGTGATTCAACACTGTTGCAACAAAGTATAGAGAAAACGTACCGGAGGGTTTTAATTAAGATTGGGTGCCCGATTCGAAGTTATCATTAACATATATGTGTACATCTCTGAATAAAGGTGAATATGCACATTTTCTCCGAGCATGCAATGTCTCTGTCGCACTTGTGACCTACTTGCATGCAACTTTCTATCAAGTTATTTGCAAAACATCTCTATTAAGCTGTTGTATATCCCTACTTCACCAACTAAGGAAATGGTACAGTCCACAGTGTGGAAGGTGATACTTGCTAATGACCTATGTACTAAAGGACGTTTCATGTCAAATACACTTACAGTATCCCAAGTGAGAAATATTTTTCACGTGTACAATATTGCCTAAAATTGTATTCCCATTTTGCTCCTAAATGCACCATAGCTGTAGTGTGTATTATTGTATAATATGCTAGAAGAATTTTGGTACCTAAGTTGTATAAATCAGCTGTTTAAAACGATATCACAAAGTAATTGAAACAGATCAGAATTAATTTCAGTAGAATATTGTTTTTTCAGTTCTTGTGCTTAGAGACAGCTACAGACTCAGTGGGTCGGGTATGTGTGACTGCGGCGGGATATTCAGGGGTCAAGATCCCAGCGTCAGTATTGTGACGGGAGGTCACATAACCACATCCTGACTCAGTAGCTAATTGTTCTACAATGGTGCCAGCACTTATCAAATTAAATTAAATGCAGCAGACACGGTTATGCTGACAGGCAAAATGTTAACACATTCTAAATGTGGCTACAGTTAGGGTTATTCTGTTGTCAGCATTTTAATTGTTGACTAAATTTACCCCCTAGTTGTAGTTTTAATTTTCATATTACAATTTAATTTAATTTATCAAAGACTATTCTATGTTTTTAAAATGACTTTTTTGATTCTTTTCACTCTTTGCAGTTGTACAATAGTTATCCCTCGGTGGTCGGCTGGCTTCCTGGGAGTCACAGAAATATTTTTAAAAACAGCAAAAAGATGCAGGACTTTTTAAGAGAGACATTTATAAAACCGGTGAAAGAGCTGGACATCACTGATCAGAGGAACCTTATAGAGTCATTTCTTGTGAAGCAACAAGAGGTATGCATTGCATTTATTCACATTGTTGGTTTATAATATTGTTTTTGTCAGACTCGTAAGGATAGAGGTACATAGGGCAGGATGTAATGGAGTCCAAGTTTGCTCGATGTGCGGGTTGCCGGCCAAACTCTGATGGTTTTTTTTAGAGGGGCAATCATTTACAAGGCATGAATGACTGCTCCTTTAAAAAAAAGTCTGAGTTCAGCAGATATCCCGCACATTGGGCGAACTCGGACTGCCCAATAGAGTCAGTAATGAAGGGCATTGCTGATTTTTTTTACATTGTTTATTGGTAACCTGCTTTATCGCTTTTTATGGCATAGCACTGTTTTTGCATATGTGCATTTTGCTGAATTTGTACAGTAAGAACAGGGGTAGCGATTGATTTACCGACGGACACAATACTGACTGTCATAATTCCGACATCTACTGATCGACAGTCAAAATCCTTGACAAAGACGCCAGGAGCGTTGAAATGCATTGGAGACAGTGACTGTTGAATCATTCACTCCTGTCCTGATGGCAATATTAGGTATGTTACCAGTGTGAGCGTGAGACCATCCGGGAATTCCACTCTCCAGGATTTGGTGATTGTGAAGTAATTTGACCTATATAAACTGATGGAAAAAAGGATGTGATATGTCCATGTTTTATGGGTTGTCTGGTGTGGAAATAAATGTAATTGCTTTAAACACTTGGCATTGGATCTGTATGTGTTTCCAGTTATCCAGAGACCGGTGAAAGTACGAGGGTGGAAAATATACCTTTACGTGCATATACATAGTTTCTTTACATGTAAGCATTGTGTAAGCATCATTCCAGGCTATTGACACAAGTGGTGATATTCTTCTGACATTTGAAGGGGAGTTATTAGTGGTGGAAGGAACTTCTTCTATGAAAGGTCCACAACATTTCTGTCCTGATCCACGTGTTTGGTGCCTTATTTTTGGACTATAATTTAAAATACTACACTATATTGCATTGTTTTGTTCATGTTTGCCTCCACATGTATCTGGAGCAACTGCTTGACGGATGACAGATGGACATTCAGACAGGCACCTGGATGTAATGTAGAGATGAGCGGGTTCGGTTCTCAGAGAACCAAACCCTAACGGACTTTGCCTTCCGAGTTTTGTTTCGAGTCCGGCTTGGGTTTTCCCGCCTGACTTGGAAACCCGTGCGTGGCAAAATGTCATCATCCCGCTGTCGGATTCTCGCGGGATTTGGATTCCATATAAGGAGCCATGCGTCGCGCCCATTTTCACTCCAGTCTCGGAGAGTATATAGAGAGGACGTGTCCTCAGTGTTCAGTGTCTGTGTGTTGGGGCGGGAAAGTGGGGAAAGTGTTCTGCTGCTCAGTACAGTCCAGTGTAGGCACTCAGTGTATTGTTTTGTATCAGTCCAGCCAGTCAGAGTGTTAGTGTTCTCTGCTGCCATATATCCAGTGTAGCTGTATAAGTGGTGCTGTGTTGTGCAGACCAGTGGTAGTGTCCTGTGTCATCAGTCATTCCAGTGATGATATACGCTGCTGCTATATGTCAACTGCTGCAGTATAAAAATTATAACAACAACCTGTTGTGCTGCATCAGACCAGTGGTAGTGTTTTGTCCATCAGTCATTCCTGTGCCGCATATTGTCTCATATAACTCCAAAAACATAATGGAGAACAAAAATTTGGAGGATAAAATAGGGAAAGATCAAGAACCACTTCCTCCTAGTGCTGAAGCTGCTGCCACTAGCCATGACATAGACCAGGGGTGGCCAACCCGTGGCTCTTGAGCCGCATGCGGCTCTTTCTTTGTGTTAATGCGGCTTCTGGCTCCCTGGCTGCCACTGCTCACAATTACACACACATGAAGCCTCCTCTGACTGATGTTCAGCAGTTCATAGGAGACTTCTTGTGTATCTCAGCTCATCTCCGCTCCGCTCTGGGCGTGCAAAGTGCCTTCATGATGTCACAGCCGCACAGCGCTTGAGAGGTGGAGCCGCAAGGAAGACGGATCCCAGGAGCGGGAAGACTGCAGACAGCGGGCGCCCAGAGAAGGGAGAACGATTGACAAGGCATGGTAAGTGAGCGTGTGGAGCGCTCTTAGACAGAGGCGCTGTCTAAGAGCGGAGTGGGGAGAGGAGAGAGGTGCTGTGTGAGAGCTGGGGATGGGGGGGAAGAGAGATGTGCTGTTGGAGAGTCGGTGGGGAGAGGAGAGAGGTGCCGTGTGAGAGCTGGGGATGGGGGGGAAGAGAGATGTGCTGTCTGAGAGCTGGGAATGGGGGGGGAAGAGAGATGTGCTGTCTGAGAGCTGGGGGGGGAGAAGAGAGGTGCCGCCCGAGAGCTGGGGGGGGGGAGAGGAGAGAGGTGCTGTCTGAGAGCTTGGGGGGAGAGGAGAGAGGTGCTGTCTGAGAGCTGGGGATGGGGGGAAGAGAGATGTGCTGTTGGAGAGCTGGGGGGGGAGAGGAGAGATGTGCCGTGTGAGAGCTGGGGATGGGGGGAAGAGAGATGTGCTGTCTGAGAGCTGTGGATGGGGGGAAGAGAGATGTGCTCTCTCAGAGCTGGGGGGGGAGGAGGAGAGAGTTGCTGTCTGAGAGCTGGGGGGGAGAGGAGAGAGGTGCTGTCTGAGAGCTGGGGGCGAGAGGAGAGAGGTGCTGTCTGAGAGCTGGGGATGGGGTGGAAGAGAGATGTGCTGTTTGAGAGCTGGGGGGGGAGAGGAGAGAGGTGCTGTCTGAGAGCTGGGGGGGAGAGGAGAGAGGTGCTGTCTGAGAGCTGAGGGGAATAGGAGAGAGGTGCTGTCTGAGAGCTGGGGATGGGGAGGAAGACAGATGTGCTGTTTGAGAGCTGGGGGGAGAGGAGAGAGGTGCTGTCTGAGAGCTGGGGGAGAGGAGAGAGGTGCTGTCTGAGAGCTGGGGATGGAGGGGAGAGTAGAGAGGTGCTGTCTGAGTGCTGGGGGAGAGGAGAGAGGTGCTGTCTGCGAGCTGGGGATGGAGGGGAGAGGAGAGAGGAGTTTTCTGAGAGCTGGGGATGGGGCGTGACCTTGTGCCAGTTAGACCACACCTATTTTTACTAGACCACGCCCACTTTTGCACGCGCCTACGGCCCACGCCTGATACCGGCTCTTCAGCTTTCTTGGAGACAATTCTGGGCTCTTTGACTCAGACTAGTTGGCCACCGCTGACATAGACGATGAAATGCCATCAACGTCGTCTGCCAAGGCCGATGCCCAATGTGATAGTAGAGGGCATGTAAAATCCAAAAAGCCAAAGTTCAGTAAAAAGACCAAAAAAAAGATATGTAAATGGTCTGGAGAGAAACGTATACTTGCCAATATGCCATTTACAAAATGTAGTGGCAAGGAACAGCTGAGGCCCTGGCGTGCTGGAGATGCTGTCAGTGGACTGAACAATTGCGGCCCACTCTTGACATTCAGCCACTGCGTGACACTACTAGATGGGCCAGGTGGTTGTGTCGCTTAGCTTAGGCCTACAGCAACCTCGGTGCACCTTTTTTTCTTCTTTGTATCACGTGCTTTTAGGGGCCTTTTTTTTATATCTGATCTCCTGTCTGCCACTGCAGTGTCAATCCTAGATGGGCCAGGTGTTTGTGCTGCCCACTTGGGTCGCTTAGCTTAGTCATCCAGTGACCTTGTGCAACCTTTTGGCCTAAAAACAATATTGTAAGATGTGACATCTTCAAAATAGATTGGAAATTAGTGGAAATTATTGTTATTGAGGTTAATAATACCATAGGAGCAAAATTACCCCAAAATTCTGTGATTTTCTTTTTTTATATCATCCAGCTCCAAAACCAAAGCACAAAAGGGTGGTTTTGGCAAAACCCAGCCAAAACCAAAACACAAAAGTGGAATTAGAACCAAAACCAAAACACAAAACACGAAAAGTGCCCGTCCAACATCTCTAATGTAATGTATATTTCGTCCAACATCTCTAATGTAATGTATATTTCGGTGTGATACAGTTTTAGCGCAAATGTTGTTGGTAACCGTTGTTTTTATGTAAAGTCCATGTATGAGATTGATTACTCATTAATAAGTGCAGCTTTAATCACAATTGCGCTAGGGATTTCCACCTTTTTTAAATTTGTAAAATACTGACATTCATTATGCCGACTTGTTCAAAATGCCGACATCATCAGAATACTGACATTTGAAATGCTGACATGCATTTTTAAGGAATTTTTGCCCCAAAATAGACTTGTTTATATTTTACCATCCCAGTTGACCATACCCGAAACATGGCGAGTGCAGCGAGCCATGCGAGGGACACAGTACACTTAGATGATGATCATGTTGACCTATGTCGACACTGACACACAAAAAACCCACAGAGAGCCAAGTCGGTATTTTGAAATGTCAACATTTCAACTGTCGATGTCATGACTATGTCGCCATTTTGAACATGTCGACATAATGAATGTCTGCATTTCAACCGTGTCGGTATTGTCGGTATTATGGCTGTCGGAATAATAATGTCGGTATTTTGTCGTTTGGTAAATCATACTGAACATGAAGAACAGAGCTGAGATTATGGTTTTTAATACATTCTGCTGTCTCTTGGGGTTAGGGTTTGATTTGGAACCATTAGGGCCACATTCCCTTTGGAAATTGTACAGCATTTTGCAGTTACGTTCAGAATGAGACAAATATTAGACAAAATAGTTGTGAACATTTTGATAAACTCTAATTTATCCATTAATCTGTATGATGATCCTGATGCCCCAATACTAATTTTGATGTGAATTTGATTCTGTAGTTGTTTTGTATAAAAAAAAACTTTTGGCCATGTATTCATTAAATATTATATATGAAAAGGTGCAATTGTACCTATATGTCAATCTAGAACATTCATTCACCCATAGCCACATCTTATTTTGTGGGAACTGGTTCTGGAAAATCATTGTTCATTTTTGTGATATCTACTAATAAAAATTATTTCAAAATTACTGTTGGGCTGATGCAGAGTATTACACCGGGTAGTGTAGATTATCTTGTGTGTATCTGCATTTTCCATGACCAGAATGCAAACACAACAAATGCACAATTGCTGATTTTAATGCATTATGAGTGGGGCTGGTATAGGCAAATGTAGGAAGGGGAAATCCGCTCCCCAGAAACCCCATCCTTTTGGGCAGCAGCTCATATTATGACAACAATAGCAATAGAATATAATACAATTAATAGAGCTGCCACCACAACATGTAGTTCATGGTACAGAGCAGAGCTGCTGCATATGCCCTGTGGTAGCAGCTTCTACCAAGTTTGCTGTACGTGTGGATCTGAGCCATCAATCAGTGCACTGGGCCAGAGAGTAGCTGCCAGTAAGAAGAGACAGGAGCCTTACCATAACGTGGGAGAATGTGCTTAGAAAGTGCAGTTCTGTCTCCTACTGGTTCTTTTATGTTTTTGTGTTTTAGTATTTATTAATTTATTTATTTCTTATGGGATGTTTAACCTTTTCCCAAATGTTTATTCATAATAGTTAAACATGTTTATACAGCCTATACTATAGACTATCTATAGTGTTATATTTTAATACTGTGTTCCATACAGTATCCTGTGTATAAAAAGACGATGTGTTCATTATTGGCCAAGGTCAGTACTAGGCTTGTTTACCACTTCTCTAGACTCCCGCACTTGCTCTAATGCTCTACAGAGTGGAAGATTGTGGATTTTATTTAGAAACCCTCCTCGAGAAATCTTACATTTATTCCTTGGTGGGAAGGGGTAATGTTTAATATGGACATGATCACACAAATTCAATTCATGCAGACCAGCAATTATGTGCATATGTGCTTGCTTGGAGGCTTTTCTTTTGCACCTGTTAACAAGCAGATTCAAGTAAATACTGATAATGATATACTGCTGATGTGTTCCCTAAGCATTGTTACTGTTTGTCATATTAAATTATATTTAATCATGTTCTATCTTTGTGATCTTAAAATATTTGTGTATTAGATATGCTTGGTTATCAAAACACTTCTTCTACAGTATACAAGGAATTGTTCGATTTTGCAGTAACTCTGCTTCAGTTTAGGTGTTCTTTCATTTTGAGATGTCAGGAAGCAACTGATGACTTCCTAAGAAACTGACATACAAATCTATAAAGTGAAAGAGATTTATTTACGTAAAAGAGAAATAAAAAAATAGAAACAGTAATTGCACATGTATTCTTTTGCTTTATCCACTGTCTGCGGAAGGGTAGAAGGTATTGACAATTCCTCGATGGATATGTTTTTTTTTTTGTTAGACTTGATTCATCTCTAAAATATTTTATTGGTTAAAATTATTTTACCATTTTTGCAGGGAAAGCCAGAATCTACTTTGTATTATCATGATCACAACCTACTTGCACTGGTCAGCAATCTGTTTGTTGCTGGAATGGAAACAACATCAACTACTCTGAGATGGGGCCTCCTGCTAATGATGAAGTACCCTGAAATCCAAAGTAAGAAATGAGTTTGGAAAATAATATGTACACATGAGATGGAATAATAACATTGTGTTAGTCAGTAATATATGTACTGGATATATCTGTCTCTGAATTATCTTTTTATCGTGTCATCATTATGTGTTATCATTCTGGAGGCATCTTCTTTTTTGCTTGGCAGAAAAAGTGCAAAGTGAAATACAGAAGGTGATCGGAGCAGCTCAACCACAGGCAGAACACAGGAAGCAAATGCCGTACACTGATGCCGTCATCCATGAAATACAACGGTTTGGTGACATTGTGCCGAGTAACTTAGAGCATGCAACTTCCAAAGATGTCACGTTCAGAGGATATTTTATTCCAAAGGTGGGTGGAGTTTCATAAAATAACAACGGCTGTTTTATTTATTTATTTATTTATTTCTTTACTTACTTACTTACTGTATATTGGTAACTTACTTTTAGGAATGTAAATGCTGATGTGTGTAGGACAACCGGTTGTCACCTCTCCCCATCTCCTAAAGGAACCTATAGAATGATGACTTTCACTTTTCAACATATATAGCAACCATCAAGCAGTCCTGACATATTTTACCATAAGAAACACCCATATCTACTGTATGTAACTGTCTCCTTATTTGACCCATATGAGTGCTGAGTGTAATGACCACTGGTCCATTACTTGGTTTGCTTACCTGTGAAAATGGAGAATAAGTATCCTGGCTATACTGCCAGCAACAAACTCAATGTCAAAGAATAATACTGGTCAGATAGCTTCTCCAACCTGGCTGACGATTTCAAAGTGAGGGGGATGGATGTGTCAACTAGCTCAAGGAGGTCAGGGTCACAATGATAGCCATGTAACCCAATCACACATCATTTGACACCAAATTCTGAGCACATGGAGGACTCTTGGCATTGAAACCATTCATTCCTACATGAATAGAGACCAAGCAACATAGGACAAGATGGAATTTCAGTTGATATGACTTTCCCTGGTTGCCAGCAGATTATTATTTAGATTTCTATCATGACTAGTTCATCTTGCACTCTCTCTGCTTCCAACAAAACCTCAGCCATGGTGGCCTTTGCTGCTTTAGTACTGGCAGCTATTATTGCTTCTGCAATACATGAGCCAAATTAAGTTCTGCTACCAATAGCTAAATTGTTATTCAGCAACATTATGAATAATTAATTCCCCCAAATGTTTATATTGCAAACTCAATTGAGCATGGTCATATGTACATTTTGCTATTTGTCATTGAATGTGATATGACTGTACTGTATTAGGACCCCCTGAATGTGCATCACTGTGTTGATGCTGTAAATATAGTAGGTGATAATAGATTTTCATACCCTCCAATATTTTACACATAAAAATTGTTACAAATTAGGAAATGGGCGTGGCCACAGGTAAAGGGGAGTGGACACACCCCTTTTCCTATACTTTCAATGGGAATATGGAGAGTCAAAAATCGGTACAGACCATAGAAAAAAGGTACTGTACCTGCCCAAAAGGAGGGTATGGATTTTAGGTACATTATTGTCTAGTAAGTACAGTACTCTAAAAATATTCTGAGTAGTATATTCTACATATAGGGGGTCATTCAGAGTTGATCGCAGCAGCAAATTTGTTAGTAGTTGGGCAAAACCATATGCACTACAGGTGTGGAAGATATAACATTTGCAGAGAGAGTTAGATTTGGGTGGGTTATTTTGTTTCTATGCAAGGTATATACTGTCTGCATTATTTTTACACTGCAATTTAGATTTCAGTTCGAACACACCACACCCAAATCTAACTCTCTCTGCACATGTTATATCTGCCCCTCCCCCCCTGCAGTGCACATGGTTTTGCCCAACTGCAAACAAATTTGCTGCTGCGATCAACTCTGAATTAGGCCCATAGTTGCTCAACTTGTTTAACTGAGTAATATCAATATGAAATCCATTTACATTAGTTATCACTCTCTGTTCTGTTTCCATGATGAACATGTATAGGGAACATGTTTGTTTTTACAGTGAGCATTAATGCTTAGTCTGATGATCTGTATGTACACACTCTCTTCTATTCCTCCCCCAGGGGACGACTGTTCTCCCATTATTGTCCTCTGCACTGAGAGATAAAACCTACTTTGAGAAACCAGAAGAGTTTTACCCAGAACATTTTCTTGACACAGAAGGAAATTTCAAGAAGAACGAGGCATTTATACCGTTCTCATTAGGTAACATTCATTCTTTCCTTATGCTACCACTGATAAATTATTTCATATTTAAACATTGTATCTAGAGTATAAAAGTGAAATACTTGAGGGTGTGGATGAAAGTTTTAGTAGCTTTCAGGGTGAGGAAGGTTCTGATTCTGGAAATATTGCAGAGGTAGAAAAGGCAGGATTGGGGGAGGGACTGAATGTGATTGAGAAAAGAATAGGTAGACTTAACTTGGGAAACAGAGTAAAAGGTGACAAGAGATGGCAAGGGAGACAACTGAGTCATGTAGCCTGATGGAGTAGAGACTTTAAATGTGGAGGAGTTTGGAGGTATAGGGGGAGAGAGAAATGGGTTGGAAATGAATAAATAGGGGCAAAGTGACTTTTTTTTTGGAGAATGAGTAAGACCATGGAGTGCTTGACGTATGTGGAGTAGGTGACAGAAAGGGACTGAAATGATGGGAAATGATGGGAGGGAATGTAATTAAGTACAGCAAGCAAGTAGAGGGTATAGAGAAGTTGAGGGCACAAACTTCATCCTTAGAGACAGGGATGAAAAAGGAGAAGGTTGGTTGCCACAGTGAGGGAGGTAGAGAGGGGGAGGTGGAGCAAGAGTTGAGCTCTCCAAGTGAATGAACCCTATTTTGTAGATAAAGAGATGAGGTCCTTGAAATAGAACTGTTTAGTGAGCGGGAGAGAGAGCAGAGCTACAGATCTGTCTTCACTTACTGGTATATAGCTCAAGAAGTGTACAGGCTGTAAAAAAAATGAGGGAAAGAAATTATAGATAATACCACACTATAATCTTTAAGCTTCTTTTTGAGATTTGATTGTGAAGAATAGCGTCCAGGGCCAATGCTAAAGGATATGGTGGTAAATTGAGCTGCTTCTACACTTTCCCTACCTTGTCCTCCTGGCAGTCCAGATCAGAGGTATTTCTCTTCCAGTCACAGCCTGGTGACAATGAACAACAAGATGCAGGTGTCCGGTGTTGATATCACTTTCCTCTGTGCTGTGAATCTCTGGTCTCATGTATATCTCTATCCAACTCTTCATGCTAGACTGGCACTTTATTTAGGATATGGTGGCTGTGACAGAATTATCCTTGCGTTACATTCCCAGAGAAGACAAAGAAGAAACAATAAATAATGGATATCAATATTGCATGAAGTTATAAGGGTGTAGCAAACAGAAGATCAATGGATCAAAGCGAACAGTTTCAATCACACCAAACAAAATATGAAACATTCAATCAAAGAACAAATGAGCTACCAAACAGAGGAGGCAATTTAGCTTTTGGAATGCCCTTAAGGACAACACTATGTTGGAGAGACAAAATGAAAGGTCATATTAAGAATTGCATAACATATTTATAATATTAAGAAATAATTAAAAACTCATATTGTTTAACAGCACTTTGCTGAATATCACAATAGCAATCCACCTGGAATTAAGTTCACAGTCATACAAAAAGTTCCTTCTCTTTGGATAGAAGTGGATCTGCATCATAAATTCCCTAAAATCTGAGGGTATAAAAATTAAGATAAAACTAAATATCTTTCTGTGAAATATCCAGATAATATACACAATACGAATACACAGAGATGTAGCACCGATTTTCATTGCCGCAATGCGTACACACATGCAATGGCTAAGTATGCCCGCTGAGACTATTCGCACCCTCAAGCGCACAATGTAAAGTCAATGGGCTGTGGGTGCAAATATATACATCATGTATGTGCACGCACACAGTAAAAAACTAGCCACGGGTGTGAAGAGACACAGCCACACTGAACGTGGCTACATCTGTAAGTACGGGCAATGCAATATCATCTTTTAATTGTTTTTAACTTTATTTTTATATTTTTTTTAAATGTATTTATAGTTTTTATTATCACTTATTTCAATTGTATTCACAAATTTACACAAACCTCAAATGGACCAAAGTTAACTGAAACATTGCATGACATATTACTCTTTATTCTTCTGCTCTCAAGAAAAAAAACACAATGATTTTTAAAAATGTGCTAGATAAATAGAACTTCCTGTACCAGCCACCATATCCTAATTAAAGTACCCAATGTGGCATTTCTGAAACACTGGAAAAGATCAGATTTCTTCGTTTTGCTAAGGTGCACATACAGTAGTCTGGCACTGAAGGTGAAAATGTTTGATTTTCATGGCTGAAGAATATGTCAAGATCAGAACCTCACTGATGACAACCAATGTACAGTTTTGAGAAAAGGTTGACATCATTTCTCATGAGTCTCATTGCGAATTGGGATTTCTTTTGTACAGGAGATTTTGTCTTAAACAATTTCACTTGATTGAGTTTGAGTCGAGAATCAGTTGATATTGTTTGGTCTTCAAGTCTACAATGAACAAATTTCTTAAACTGCTTATTTCCAAGAGCTTTTAGTTCCCTTAAATCATCAATCCCTGTTTGAGAAACAATGATAATATCACGTAGGCTACAGAGATCTTGGCTTCTGTCTTGAAATGGATTTCTTAAATCTTGTAATGTATTTATTAAACCTTGATCTGTCTATAGAATGAAGTTTGAGTGCTTGCTGAGCATTCATGATGTTGGTTTGAATGCATGTTATGTTTTTAAAGCCTTCTTAAAGGTGCTGTTTTTCCCTTGCTACAGTACTTTAGGCCCAGATACGATCCATAGTCTCAATGAATTAGGGGTCTCCATCAGTCCCTTTACTCATGTAATGCACTGCTCATGTGCCTGAGCCAATGTCATTGCCGAGAACTTTTTTCCACTAATGTTACAAGTAAAAGTCCCTGCTGTAAATTCCTAAACAATTTCAGGATATAAATCTGGTGGATTTTTCATATCTCGCAGATGCACTGGAAGCCACCTGGTATAGTTATGGTGCCTGAAAGAAAAAAAAAAATCAAATTAAGAACTGATTGATGTCAAGAGTCCAATAAGTGAGCCTTCCACTTCCATCACAATGCAAACTTTGGAATTCAGTAGTACTTATTTTTTTGCACCATTCCTCAAATGGAAGAGGTTCATCATCAGGATCATCTTTTCCCTCATACCCATCAATACGAGTATAAACTTGTTTTCTTAAGTACAACAATGCACACAATGGCACCTAGTGTGCATATCTGGTCCTTGTTATATGACACACTTGAATCATCAGTAAGACTTTCCATCCATCCACTTCCATCTAAAAGCTCTTCAAGGACACTCATGATGGCCTTCTCCAAATGTAGGCCACCCATTATGATAATGTATCTGTCTTCGCCAAATGATTTGGAAAATGTAAACTATATGCACTTCACAATTGCATACAGGGGAACATCACATATTATTACTGCAATATATTTTTCATTTAGATGATTTATAAAGTTTGCTCTGTAATTTAAAGAAATCAATATTGTTTTGAAAGATGGTGGACAATTTCCAGTATGGCAGCCAAAATGTTTGGGTCCTACTGTACCTTAAAATTTATTCACTCATACATATCAATGTATACCTGAAAGTTTAAATTTTTCTTCCAAAAGTGCATAATTGTTGTGGTAACGTCCCCACTACTGTATCTATTGTAGTAGACTACAATAGATGAATAAAAAAACCTAAGATTAATGAATGCAATAGCAGCAGATAATTTTACTGCACTTCCCACGTTCCATCATCATAGATCTCCTTCCACTTCATCATGCTTATGTGATCACTTTATGTTCTTGCTGAGTGTGACTGTGCATGTGTGAGCGCCCATTGCTAGGGAGAGATCCTAGCATTCTTTTTCCTGGAATGTTTTTGCGATCTGTTGCCTACAGGCTACAATGGCTAAGGCCCATAGAAACATATGTGGGTGGCTTTTGTGAATGAAAATAACTGCTGCATTCCCTCATACTGTATATACTTTCAGAGGATCCTCAATATATGTTGGTACCCCCCAGAAAACATATTTTCAGGGGATACCCTGCAAATGTTTTTTTGAAAAATATGACCCTTAGACTGTATGCAGAGTGATGTTTTTATTTTTATATATATGAAAGAATCACATTGAGCAAGCAGTGAAAAGTAATTGCATAATTATATCTGCTCCTTTTCCATCCAATGCACCCCAATAGACCACAGAACAGTCAGCATATTTGTAACTGGACCATGATTACAGTGTGACTCATTCATTCAACACAATATGTCAACTGGGAAATATAAGAAGATTTAAGGCACCAGGATATTATGATTACGTAGCATTATTAATATTTGATGAAACATCTAATGAATGTTACTTTTAATCACATGCCCTAGCAGTTTGCAGACTTCATTGTATCTTATTTATGTTTCAACTAGGTAAAAGAAGCTGTGCTGGAGAGAACCTGGCCAAAACTGAGCTGTTTGTGTTCTTCACCACCCTGCTACAGAACTTCACTTTCCAGGCACCTCCTGGAGCTAAACTGGACCTCACCCCTGCAATTGGTTTTATCAATGCACCATTACCTCATGAAATCTGTGCCATACCTCGAGGCTAAGCATGTTTACAATTTCGAGGATGCACTGGAAGCCACCTGGAATAGTTATGGTGCCTGGATGAAAAAATAAAATAAAAGTTAGAACTTCTGATTGATGTCAAGAGTTCAAAAAGTGAGCCTTCCACTTCCATCACAGTACTCTATATGCAAACTTTGGGAATGAATAGTAACATTTTTGTGCACCATTCCTCAAATGAAAGAGGTTCATCATCAGGATCATCTTTTCTTATACCCAACAATATGAGTATAAACTTGTTTACTTAAGTAGAGCAACGCACACATTGGCACCTAGTGTGCACACCTGGTCCTTGTTGTATGACACACTTGAATCATCAGTAAGACTTTTCATCCACCCACTTCCATCTAAAATTTCTCCAAGAACATTCATAATGGCCTTCTCTAGATGTAGGCCTCTCATCATGGTGATGTACATTACCTGTCTTCTGCAAATGGTTTAGGAAATGTCCACTATACGCAGTTCACAATTACATACAGGGGAGCATTATATGTCAATACCGGCATTGCTTTAAAAAATCACCATGTTTTTTTAAAGATGACAGACAATTTCTAATATGACAGCCAAAATGTTTCAATAGCAATAATGTTCTAAATAGCACAAAGAAAAAAAGAACAAAAAATAATAATAAAAAAAATAAAAAAAAAATAAAAAAAAAAAATATATATATATATATATATATATATATATATGTATATATATAGTATATAATTAACACAAAGTTGAACAAATTACTTCACTTTTCAAAATTTAAAGAAAATCACCAATGTATTGAAATATTGTGGACATTTTCCAATATATTTAATACTAAATAAATAACTTATTCCCTACGAAGGTTAAAAATGACATTTACAAATATTTTACAACAACTTATTTCCTACAAAGGTTAAAAATGAAATTTTTTAATAATTTACAACAATATTTATTTAAACTTTACAATACAAATATATATTTTGGGGTTTTGTTTTTTTTATTAACAAAAACTTCATCTGGGAGAGCTGAAAATGGTAGGTAAACATAATTCAAAATTCCACACACAAACACAATTTAAAAAAATTGATATAAGAAATAAATTACTATAGTGACACATAATGACATTTTCAGTTATAATTATACAAATATTTGAAATAACATTTTACAAAAAACACATTATTTTATCATAAAATATTACTTCACATAACATTGAAACATTATTCAGTTATTTCATACTTTATTATGTTACGACATTCATAATTACACATAAAAATGTTATAACTTATAGTCTTGCTTAAATTGTGAACAATGCTTCAGCACACAAGTGATTAACATTTTGGTCTAATTAGGAAATCAAAAAGGCCTGCTCAATGATGGCCATCTTGTGTTTGCTGATCATTGCACTATGCCATTAATAATTATCATGCAACTGTGTTTATCCTTAAACTAATTTTTTTGTATGGCATTAATACTATTGTCATTTTATATGCAACTTGTATTTCACTGTTATTGTCAGTTATTCAATGTAACCTCATCTTATGCCAAATTCCTGTTTATAATTTATCCATTTAATTACTTGCCCTACTATTGTCCGGTAATTTAATAAATGTGCCTAGTAGTTATTGCTTATTTACCTGGTGCATGTATGTGTACCCTTTTTCCACCAAACTCCCGCATCTGACTCAGGATTTGGAACACGGATCCAAGCCAGGTCAGACCTGAGGTGGGTAATTATACATTGTGCCATAGTACAAAGCATTGTGCAGTGTGTACAGGTGAAACAATACAGTATATTGGCTTTATTGGTTGCCCCGACATCTAGGGTACACATCTTACTGATATATATCCTAGCATGCAGGAACCTGGCGCATACTTACTGCTACTGGCAGCACTGGACTCCTGCTTCCACCTCGGGACAGGAGGTCCATGGCAACATCTTTGGTAGCTTCTCCAAGCTAGCTCTCCTTCTCCATCTGCCGCATACAGGGATTCACATCTCTTCTGGGTATGTGGCTGTAGCTCACAGAGGAACGCGTGCACCACTCAGTATTGTGTTTAAAGAGCTATGTGTTGCAAAAATGTGACATCATAATGTGAAACTCCACTTATATAAGGAAGTTCCTGGAGACACTTTTGTGTCAGAGTACAAGCTCCAAAACCATACTCCAGTGTTAGCCTGGTACTATTGTATTCTTCACTACTACTACTGTACATTCCTGGTTCCCTGTGCCATTCCAGATTCCTGTCATCTGTGCTCCATTACAGTTTTCCTGGTATCTGTCTCTCTATGCTCCATTCAATGTTCCTGCCGACCCTTGCCTTGGCTGTTGTTTCCTCCATTAATGTGAATTTACTTTACTTGGTCACTGCAGCACTGCTCTCATTGGAATCCCCGGGCATTAAAAAGTTCATGATGTATTATACCACAATGCAGGCACCCTGTTTTCATGAGGGAAATGCCCTGTGTACCCCCCCCCCATGTGTCCAACTTAAAACTAGCTCCCAGCAAAGGGCTGGATCCTCAAGTCATCGGGTTTCCCATGGTGTGGAATAAACCAAAACCACAACAGAATACTGACCATCTCCATAGCCGCTCAGAAGATCTTTTTTTCCTTGGCTGCGTGGGATTGGCAGAGACCCTAAACAGAAGTGTGGAGTCTAACTTGCCAGCGGTATTCACCAGGGACCCCTGCCAGGAGTTTTGGAGTTTGATGCACCTAACAAGCAGGTTGCGGCCCTCTGTCTGGGTTCCAGGTATGGAGGCTGGTACTGGAGCAGATACTGGAATATGCTGAATGTTGTACAGATACTGGTATGGCAGACTACAGGGAGCTGGTCACCAGGAACACGGACTGGAGAATGCACAGACAGGTACCAGGAATGGAGCAGGAAATGTAATGAAGCACGGAGAGTCAAGAATCTAGCATGGTATGGGGAAACAGGAATCAGTAATGTAGTTTTCATGAAGAACACAATAGTACAAGGCTGATCCTGGAGTATGGTTTAAGAGCCTATACTGTGGCGCAGGAGTGTCCCCAGGAACCTACTTATATAGGTCTAATTTCAAATTGGGCGTGAATGTGACATAAAATTTTGATGATGACATCTAGCCACTGTAGAGCTGTTGCCTTAAGCCAATTGGTATTTTGTTTTGTGGGGGCCCAAACAAACCAAGCACTTTAGCCACAAAAGTTGCCGTCCCTGTCGCTGGAGGGATTGGTTTGTTAAACTGCGCATGTCCTTTTTAATATACAACATAAGGGTGGGTGGGAAGGGCCCAAGGACAATTCCATCTTGCATCACCATTCATTTCTACCACTGCTGTGTGTCAGTGTTTCATATGTATGCTATAAACTGCTTCGTGTTTGTGCAGCTGCTCTGTCGCTTAGTAAACCAGCCAGCTTGCTGCAGATTTTGGCTTAAGTGGACGAAAACAACATTGTGAGCTGTAAGGTGGTCAAAATTGTGTGGCAATGACTGGAAATGAATGCTATTTATGTTAGTAATACTCTAGGGATGAAAAAAGAACCAACCTAAGTGATTTTAGGTAAATAAAAAAAAAATCCAAATCCAGAGCCAGTCACAGCAGTTTGGCAAATCCAAATCCAAAGATGACCGATGAATTAGAACCAAATCCAAATCCGGCAAAAATGGCCCAGCACACATCTCTAATACAATGATATGGATCTTTGGAGAGGTAAGTATACTAAATTGGGTGCAGGTTCAGGGTGTGTGTTGTTGGCCCCCCTGGACCTAGTTGCATGTGTGCATCGCACACACTGCACCCATTAGAGATACTCCACTGGCCAGAAATGACAGTAGTGGCAATGTAACACTCTAGAATATGCTGTACAAGAAAGGGCAGTCCTGAAAAAATCTTACAGGTAGCATAGAAAAAGACAACTCTTAAAACAAGTTACCCTAGGGTAACCGTTACAGACCTTCTATTTTACAGAACCATCAGTTAGGCACAGATCAAACTAAATTTGGGTTATAATACTGATAATCCATTTATTGTTTATTTGAAATTTGCCCTGTTCTCCAGCCTATGTGCATCCTTTCTAAAATAGGATTTTGAATACCTACCAGTAAATCCTTTTCTCGTAGTCCATAAGGGATATTGGGGACAGAATTAGTACGATGGGGTATAGATGGGTCCAAAGGAGCCAGTGCACTTTAAATTTCTTCCACTGGGTGTGCTGGCTCCTCCCCTCTATGCCTCCTCCTACAGCTCAGTTATAGGTAAAACAGTGCCCGAAGGAGAATGACATACTTGAGAGAAGGAACATAACAACAGCACACCAATATATAACTTAGCCAGCAAAGTCTGGCAACATTAACAGCAACAGCTGAACAGGAACACGTAACAGAGAACCTGCAGAAAGTCACCGCACAGAGGCGGGCGCCCAATATCCCTTTTTTTACCGGTAGGTATTCAAAATCCTATTTTCTCTAGCATCCAAAAGAGAAATTGGGGACAGAATTAGTACGATGGGGATGTCCCAAAGCTTCCAGAATGGGTAGGAACGTGCAGAGACAACTGCAGCACCGCCTGCCCAAACTGGGTATTCTCTTTGGCCAGGGTATCAAACTTGTAGAACTTCACAAAGGTGTTCGTCCCCGACCAGGTAGCAGCCCGGCATAGTTGCAGGGCTGAGACTCCACAGGCAGCTGCCCAGGAAGAACCCACCGATCTAGTAGAGTGAGCCTTAAAAGACTATGGAACCGGTAAGGCTGCTGACCCATAGGCTTGTTGGATGGTAAGCCTAATCCAATGAGCAATGGACTGCTTTGAAGCAGGGCAATCCTTTTCACGCACATCATACAGCACGAACAAGGAATCTGTCTTTCCGATCCGAGTCGTCCTCTTGACATATATTTTCAAGGCTCGCACTGCATCCAATGCCTCTGGAAGAGCAGAAGTGTCAGAACCGGACGGAATCACAATAGGTTGATTCAAGTGAAACCCGGAGACCACCTTTGGCAGGAACTAGTGTCCAGTCCTGAGCTCCATTCTGTTCTCATAAAAGACCAAGTACGGACTTTTGCACGACAAGGCCTCCAATTCTGAGACACGCCTAGCAGAACCCAGCGCCAGTAGCATCACCATTTTCCATGTGAGGTACTTATCTTCTACCGTCGTCAGAGGTTCAAACCAGGAGAACTGTGGAAAGCATAACTCTACATCCAGATCCCAAGGTGCCGTAGGCAGCACGAAAGGAGGTTGTATGTAAGAAGGTCTGAACTTCTGGCAAGAAAGCCAACTTCTTCTGAAAGAAGATGGAAAGAGCTGAAATCTGGACCTTAATGGATCCCAGACGCAAGCCTTTATTCACTCCCGCCTACAGAAAACAGAGGAACCTTCCCAAGTGGAATTCTGCAGAGGGATATTTGCGTTCTTCGCACCACAAGACATATCTCCGCCAGATATTATGATAGTGTTTTGATGTCACAGGTTTTCTGGCTTGCACCATAGTGGCAATGACCCTTGTGAGCAAGAATGTTCCACTCAACTTCCATGCTGTCAAACGAAGCCTTCGTAAGTCTGGGTAGATGAATGGTCCTTGTTGAAGAAGATCCCTTTTTAGTGGTAGAGGCCAAGGGTCCTCTACGGACAAGTCCAGGAGAGCCGTGTACCACGCTCTTAGGGGCCAATATGGGGCAATCAAGATTGCTTCCACTCTTTGATGTCTGATCCTCTTGAGCACCCTTGGGATCAGAGGAATCTGAGGAAACAGGTAAACCAGCTGGTAAGGCCAAGGCGAAGTCAGCACAACCACTGCGCACGCCTGAGGGTCCCTGGTTTGTGAGTAATAGCAGCAAAGCTTCTTGTTGAGATGAGAGGCCATCAAATTTATCTGTGGGCAACCCCACCTTTCGATGATCAGTTGGAACACCTGAGGGTGTATTCCCCACTCCCCCTGGTCGAGGTCGTGGCGACTTAGGAAGTCCACCTCCCAGTTGTCCACTCCCAGAATGAAGATTGCTGACAGCGCTCTTGCATTTCTGTCTGCCCAGAGGAGTATTCTTGACACTTCTTGCATGCAGGCCCTGCTTTTTGTCCCTCTTTGTTGATTGATGTACGCCACCGCCGTGGCGTTTTCCGACTGCACATGGATCGCCCGATCTCGTAGTAGATGAGATGCCTGAAGCAGAGCATTGTGAATAGCCTGAAGTTCCAGAATTTTGATTGTAAGTAAGGCCTCCTGGGCAGACCACCTGCCCTGGAACTGCGCCCCTTGGGTGATAGCTCCCCATCCTCTTAGCATCTGTCGTGAGGAAGATCCAATCTTCCAAGGTTGGAAGACTGTAGCCACCACAGGAGTGTAATCCTGGCCTGGGGTGACTGCTGAATCCTCCGGTGTATCTGAATATGGGAACCGGACCACTTGTTCAGGATGTCCAATTGGAAGGGTCTGGCATGGAACCTCCCATACTGTATCGCCATGTAGGAGGCCACCATCTTTCCCAATAATTTTATGTAAAGATGAATGGAGACTTGAGAAGGTCTGAGTACCATGCGAACCATTTCCTGGAGTGTTCTTGCTTTTTCCACTGGGAAACAGAAACAGGAGTCTCAGACGATTCCAGGTGGGACTTCTGCAGATTGAGGATCCACCCGTGGTGAGACAGAAGTTGGTTAGTGTGATCTATATGAAGCAATAGAAGCTCCCTGGAAATAGCTTTTATCAGAAGATCGTCCAGGTATGGAATTACATTGACCCCCTGGACCCTGAGCTGAAACATAATTTCTGCCATCACCTTCATGAACACCCTCAGAGCTGTAGACAGGCCGAAGGGTAATGCCTGAAACTGGTAGTGATCGTTTAGGAGGGCAAACCTCAGATAGGCCTGATGTGGAGGCCAAATTGGGATATGTAGGTAAGCATACTTGATATCCAGGGACCCTAGGAATTCCATTTGTTCCAGGCCTGCGATCACCGCTCTCAAAGATTCCATCTTGAATTACTTCAGATTCAGAATGGGTCTCACATACCCGTCTGGTTTTGGTACGGCAAACAGACTGGAGTAGTAACCCTGTCCTTGTTGTAGGAGGGGTACTGGAACAATGACCTGGGACTGGACCAACTTGTTTATAGCCAGTAGTAGCGTACCACGCATACTTTTCAAAGCTGGTAAGCCTGATTTGAAAAACCATTGGGGAGGAGTACCGTCAATCTCCAGTTTGTAACCCTGAGAGATAAGGTCCCTTACCCAAGCATCTTGGCAGCAACTGTCCCAGATGTGTCTGAAGTGACGTAACCGAGCTCCCACCATGAGATCTCCTCGGGGTGGGTGGGCACCATCATGCTGAAGTGTTAGCGGGAGCAGAACTGGAGTTCTGGTCCTGAGAACCAGCTCCTCTGGAGCCTCTAGCCGTGTTGGAGGCCCCTCTGGCCCTAGATCAAAATCTGGAGGACCAAAAGGACTGAGTTGACAGTCCCAGATAGGTACGTCTAGCAAGTGGAGCCCCGAAGGGAGAAACATGGATTTTTCAGCAGTAGCTTTGGTAATCCATGCCAGGGCCGTAACTAGGTGTGTGCAGAAGGTGCCCATAGTGCATTTGCCCTGTGGGCACACCTTCTACATACACCCCGACTCCCCGAGTGGCCGCATATTCCCCTTCATCTGACTGATGCTACGCCCGCTTGCCTGGCACCCGCAGCCCCGAGCTCCTGGTCTCCACTCCGATCAGGCACAGGGGGAGGCCAGTCACTGCACTCCAAGTACCACCCAGGACCGCTTCTCAGGGTCGACTGCGCCTGTCATCATGGACCTTCTCCGCTGCTTCCCCGTTGGATCTGCCTCATCAGGAGCAGGTAAACACTGGGGAGACGCAAGTTACTGGAGCCTGTCAGCGCTGCAGTAACTCGCAGCGTGGCTCCTTCTTTCAACAGGTCACCTCAGCGCTGGCTTTTCTCACACTGCCACCAATTTCTCGCAGCCTAGGGCAGCAGTATAAGATGCATATTATGAATAAACAAAGGTCTCTTTCTGTTTCAGGGTACACGGGGCTATTTAGGGGGTAATTATAACAGGTATCACCTGGAGGGAAGGCAGAACATGCCTACACACTACACTAATCGACACTATACTACACTACACTCCAGTAATCTACACTACCCTACAGTACACTACACTACACCCTAAGAGTAGGGAGGGGGATGTAAGGTGCTCTACCTGCGTAATGTGTAAAAAGGGGACCCTGCCTGCCGTAATGTGTAAAAAGGGGACTCTGCCTGCTGTAATGTGTAAAAAGGGGACCTTGCCTGCCGTAATGTGTAAAAAGGGGACTCTACCTGCCGTAATGTGTAAAAATGATACTCTACCTGCCGTAATGTGTAAAAAGGGGACCCTGCCTGCCGTAATGTGTATAAAGCGAATTCCACCTGGTGTAATGTGTAAAACGGTGTAGTGGTGCTGCTGTGCAGCATAATTTGATTAATGGAGACTACTGTGCAGCGTAATATGAATTGGTATTATTTTGTGGCCACGCCCCCTTCCCCATGAAGCCATGCCCCATATTTTTGGGGCACGCTTACGGTGCGCACTGGCCCTCTTTTAAGAAGGGTGAGCGCCGATGAGGTTTCTTGCACACATCGCTAAAATGTCTAGTTACGGCACTGATCCAATTCACCTCCAAAGAGGCATTCACCTGTGAAGGGAAGAGATTCCACATTACGTTTGGAGTCAGCATCAGCAATCCGCTGACGTAACCATATAGCTCTGCGCGCAGGCACAGCCATAGCCGTGGTCCTAGCATTAATATTGCCAATCTCTTTAAACGAGTCACAGAGGACTCTTGCCGTGTGCTGAATGTGAGTCAGGAGAGTAACAGTATTAACTAGAGATGTGTGGCAGGCACTTTTCGTGATTTGGTTTTGGTTCTAATTCCCCGCTCATGCTTTGGTTTTGGGTTGGTTTTGCCAAAACCACCCTTTCGTGTTTTGGCTTTGGTTTTGGAGTTGGATGATTTTTGAAAAAAACATAAAAACAGCTAAAATCACAAAATTTGGGGGTAATCTTGATCCTACGGTAATATTAACTTCAATAACATTAATTTCCACTCATTTCCAGTATATTCTGAACACCTCACACCTCACAATGGGGGTCATTCCGAGTTGTTCGCTCGCAAGCTGCTTTCAGCAGCTTTGCACACGCTAAGCCGCCGCCTACTGGGAGTGAATCTTAGCTTATCAAAATTGCGAACGAAAGATTAGCAGAATTGCGAATAGACACTTTTAAGCAGTTTCTGAGTAGCTCCACACTTACTCGGCATCTGCGATCAGTTCAGTCAGTTTCGTTCCTGGTTTGATGTCACAAACACACCCAGCGTTCGCCCAGAAACTCCTCCGTTTCTCCAGCCACTCCCGCGTTTTTCCCAGAAACGGTAGCGTTTTTTCGCACACACCCATAAAACGGCCAGTTTCCGCCCAGAAACACCCACTTCCTGTCAATCACATTACGATCACCAGAACGAAGAAAAAACCTTGTAATGCCGTGAGTAAAATACCTAACTGCATAGCAAATTTACTTGGCGCAGTCGCACTGCGGACATTGCGCATGCGCATTAGCGACTAATCGCTCCGTTGCGACAAAAAAATAACGAGCGAACAACTCGGAATGACCCCCAATATTGTTTTTAGGCCAAAAGGTTGCTCCAAGGTGGCTGTATGACTAAGCTAAGCGACACAAGTGTGCGGCTGAAACACCTGGCCCATCTAGGAGTGGCACCCCAGTAGCAGACAGGATGGCACTTAAAAAAACTAGGCCCCAAACAGCACATGATGCAAAGAAGAAAAAGAGGTGCAATGACGTAGGTGTATGACTAAGCTAAGCGACACAAGTGTGCGGCACAAACACCTGGCCTATCTAGGAGTGGCACTGCAGTTGCAGACAGGATGGCACTTAAAAAAACTAGGCCCCAAACAGCACATCATGCAAAGAAGTAAAAATGGTGCAATGAGGTAGCTGTATGACTAAGCTAAGCGACACAAGTGTGCGGCACAAACACCTGGCCCAACTAGGAGTGGCACTGCAATGGCAGACAGGATGGCACTTAAAAAAAAACTAGTCCCCAAACAGCACATGATGCAAAAAAGAAAAAGTGGTGCAAGATGGAATTGTCCTCATACCCACCCTTATGTTGTATAAACAGGACATGCACACTTTAACAAACCAATCATTTCAGCAACAGGGTCTGCCACGTGACTGTGGCCGAAATGACTGGTTTGTTTCGGCCCCCAACAAAAAAGAAGCAATCATTCTCTCCTTGCACAAATTGTCTTTACAGAGGCAAGATGTCGACCTCATTCTCCGATTCCTCACCCCTTTAGGTGTGTACATCCTCGTCCTCACAGAGTATTAATTCTAGAGATGAGCGGGTTCGGTTTCTCTGAATCCGAACCCGCCAGAACTTCATGTTTTTTTTCACGGGTCCGAGCGACTCGGATCTTCCCGCCTTGCTCGGTTAACCCGAGCGCGCCCGAACGTCATCATGACGCTGTCGGATTCTCGCGAGGCTCGGATTCTATCGCGAGACTCGGATTCTATATAAGGAGCCGCGCGTCGCCGCCATTTTCACACGTGCATTGAGATTGATAGGGAGAGGACGTGGCTGGCGTCCTCTCCGTTTAGAATTAGAATAGATTAGAGAGACACTTGATTTACTAATTTTGGGGAGCATTAGGAGTACTCAGTAGTGTACAGTGCAGAGTTTTGCTGATAGTGACCAGTGACCACCACTTTTATTTATAATCCGTTCTCTGCCTGAAAAAAGCGATACACAGCACACAGTGACTCAGTCACATACCATATCTGTGTGCACTGCTCAGGCTCAGGCCAGTGTGCTGCATCATCTATTATCTATATATAATATTATATATATCTGTCTGACTGCTCAGCTCACACAGCTTATAATTGTGGGGGAGACTGGGGAGCACTACTGCAGTGCCAGTTATAGGTTATAGCAGGAGCCAGGAGTACATAATATATTATATAGTGAGTGACCACCAGACACACAGTACAGTTTATTTAATATATCCGTTCTCTGCCTGAAAAAGCGATACACACAGTGACTCAGTCAGTCACATACCATATCTGTGTGCACTGCTCAGGCTCAGGCCAGTGTGCTGCATCATCTATATATATATTATATATCTGTCTGACTGCTCAGCTCACACAGCTTATAATTGTGGGGGAGACTGGGGAGCACTACTGCAGTGCCAGTTATAGGTTATAGCAGGAGCCAGGAGTACATAATATTATATTAAAATTAAACAGTGCACACTTTTGCTGCAGGAGTGCCACTGCCAGTGTGACTAGTGACCAGTGACCTGACCACCAGTATATAATATTAGTAGTATACTATCTCTTTATCAACCAGTCTATATTAGCAGCAGACACAGTACAGTGCGGTAGTTCACGGCTGTGGCTACCTCTGTGTCGGCACTCGGCAGCCCGTCCATAATTGTATATACCACCTAACCGTGGTTTTTTTTTCTTTCTTTATACATACATACTAGTTACGAGTATACTATCTCTTTATCAACCAGTCTATATATTAGCAGCAGACACAGTACAGTGCGGTAGTTCACGGCTGTGGCTACCTCTGTGTCGGCACTCGGCAGCCCGTCCATAATTGTATATACCACCTAACCGTGGTTTTTTTTTCTTTCTTTATACATACATACTAGTTACGAGTATACTATCTCTTTATCAACCAGTCTATATATTAGCAGCAGACACAGTACAGTGCGGTAGTTCACGGCTGTGGCTACCTCTGTGTCGGCACTCGGCAGCCCGTCCATAATTGTATATACCACCTAACCGTGGTTTTTTTTTCTTTCTTTATACATACATACTAGTTACGAGTATACTATCTCTTTATCAACCAGTCTATATATTAGCAGCAGACACAGTACAGTGCGGTAGTTCACGGCTGTGGCTACCTCTGTGTCGGCACTCGGCAGCCCGTCCATAATTGTATATACCACCTAACCGTGGTTTTTTTTTCTTTCTTTATACATACATACTAGTTACGAGTATACTATCTCTTTATCAACCAGTCTATATATTAGCAGCAGACACAGTACAGTGCGGTAGTTCACGGCTGTGGCTACCTCTGTGTCGGCACTCGGCAGCCCGTCCATAATTGTATATACCACCTAACCGTGGTTTTTTTTTCTTTCTTTATACATACATACTAGTTACGAGTATACTATCTCTTTATCAACCAGTCTATATATTAGCAGCAGACACAGTACAGTGCGGTAGTTCACGGCTGTGGCTACCTCTGTGTCGGCACTCGGCAGCCCGTCCATAATTGTATATACCACCTAACCGTGGTTTTTTTTTCTTTCTTTATACATACATACTAGTTACGAGTATACTATCTCTTTATCAACCAGTCTATATTAGCAGCAGACACAGTACAGTGCGGTAGTTCACGGCTGTGGCTACCTCTGTGTCGGCACTCGGCAGCCCGTCCATAATTGTATATACCACCTAACCGTGTTTTTTTTTTTTTTCTTTATACATACATACTAGTTACGAGTATACTATCTCTTTATCAACCAGTCTATATATTAGCAGCAGACACAGTACAGTGCGGTAGTTCACGGCTGTGGCTACCTCTGTGTCGGCACTCGGCAGCCCGTCCATAATTGTATATACCACCTAACCGTGGTTTTTTTTTTCTTTCTTTATACATACATACTAGTTACGAGTATACTATCTCTTTATCAACCAGTCTATATATTAGCAGCAGACACAGTACAGTGCGGTAGTTCACGGCTGTGGCTACCTCTGTGTCGGCACTCGGCAGCCCGTCCATAATTGTATGCTAGTATCCAATCCATCCATCTCCATTGTTTACCTGAGGTGCCTTTTAGTTGTGCCTATTAAAATATGGAGAACAAAAATGTTGAGGTTCCAAAATTAGGGAAAGATCAAGATCCACTTCCACCTCGTGCTGAAGCTGCTGCCACTAGTCATGGCCGAGACGATGAAATGCCAGCAACGTCGTCTGCCAAGGCCGATGCCCAATGGCATAGTACAGAGCATGTCAAAACCAGAACACCAAATATCAGTAAAAAAAGGACTCCAAAACCTAAAATAAAATTGTCGGAGGAGAAGCGTAAACTTGCCAATATGCCATTTACCACACGGAGTGGCAAGGAACGGCTGAGGCCCTGGCCTATGTTCATGGCTAGTGGTTCAGCTTCACATGAGGATGGAAGCACTCAGCCTCTCGCTAGAAAACTGAAAAGACTCAAGCTGGCAAAAGCACCGCAAAGAACTGTGCGTTCTTTGAAATCCCAAATCCACAAGGAGAGTCCAATTGTGTCGGTTGCGATGCCTGACCTTCCCAACACTGGACGTGAAGAGCATGCGCCTTCCACCATTTGCACGCCCCCTGCAAGTGCTGGAAGGAGCACCCGCAGTCCAGTTCCTGATAGTCAGATTGAAGATGTCAGTGTTGAAGTACACCAGGATGAGGAGGATATGGGTGTTGCTGGCGCTGGGGAGGAAATTGACCAGGAGGATTCTGATGGTGAGGTGGTTTGTTTAAGTCAGGCACCCGGGGAGACACCTGTTGTCCGTGGGAGGAATATGGCCGTTGACATGCCAGGTGAAAATACCAAAAAAATCAGCTCTTCGGTGTGGAGGTATTTCACCAGAAATGCGGACAACAGGTGTCAAGCCGTGTGTTCCCTTTGTCAAGCTGTAATAAGTAGGGGTAAGGACGTTAACCACCTCGGAACAGCCTCCCTTATACGTCACCTGCAGCGCATTCATAATAAGTCAGTGACAAGTTCAAAAACTTTGGGTGACAGCGGAAGCAGTCCACTGACCAGTAAATCCCTTCCTCTTGTAACCAAGCTCACGCAAACCACCCCACCAACTCCCTCAGTGTCAATTTCCTCCTTCCCCAGGAATGCCAATAGTCCTGCAGGCCATGTCACTGGCAATTCTGACGAGTCCTCTCCTGCCTGGGATTCCTCCGATGCATCCTTGCGTGTAACGCCTACTGCTGCTGGCGCTGCTGTTGTTGCCGCTGGGAGTCGATGGTCATCCCAGAGGGGAAGTCGTAAGCCCACTTGTACTACTTCCAGTAAGCAATTGACTGTTCAACAGTCCTTTGCGAGGAAGATGAAATATCACAGCAGTCATCCTACTGCAAAGCGGATAACTGAGTCCTTGACAACTATGTTGGTGTTAGACGTGCGTCCGGTATCCGCCGTTAGTTCACAGGGAACTAGACAATTTATTGAGGCAGTGTGCCCCCGTTACCAAATACCATCTAGGTTCCACTTCTCTAGGCAGGCGATACCGAGAATGTACACGGACGTCAGAAAAAGACTCACCAGTGTCCTAAAAAATGCAGTTGTACCCAATGTCCACTTAACCACGGACATGTGGACAAGTGGAGCAGGGCAGGGTCAGGACTATATGACTGTGACAGCCCACTGGGTAGATGTATGGACTCCCGCCGCAAGAACAGCAGCGGCGGCACCAGTAGCAGCATCTCGCAAACGCCAACTCTTTCCTAGGCAGGCTACGCTTTGTATCACCGGTTTCCAGAATACGCACACAGCTGAAAACCTCTTACGGCAACTGAGGAAGATCATCGCGGAATGGCTTACCCCAATTGGACTCTCCTGTGGATTTGTGGCATCGGACAACGCCAGCAATATTGTGTGTGCATTAAATATGGGCAAATTCCAGCACGTCCCATGTTTTGCACATACCTTGAATTTGGTGGTGCAGAATTTTTTAAAAAACGACAGGGGCGTGCAAGAGATGCTGTTGGTGGCCAGAAAAATTGCGGGACACTTTCGGCGTACAGGCACCACGTACAGAAGACTGGAGCACCACCAAAAACTACTGAACCTGCCCTGCCATCATCTGAAGCAAGAAGTGGTAACGAGGTGGAATTCAACCCTCTATATGCTTCAGAGGTTGGAGGAGCAGCAAAAGGCCATTCAAGCCTATACAATTGAGCACGATATAGGAGATGGAAATCACCTGTCTCAAGTGCAGTGGAGAATGATTTCAACGTTGTGCAAGGTTCTGATGCCCTTTGAACTTGCCACACGTGAAGTCAGTTCAGACACTGCCAGCCTGAGTCAGGTCATTCCCCTCATCAGGCTTTTGCAGAAGAAGCTGGAGGCATTGAAGAAGGAGCTAAAAGGGAGCGATTCCGCTAGGCATGTGGGACTTGTGGATGCAGCCCTTAATTCGCTTAACAAGGATTCACGGGTGGTCAATCTGTTGAAATCAGAGCACTACATTTTGGCCACCGTGCTCGATCCTAGATTTAAAGCCTACCTTGGATCTCTCTTTCCGGCAGACACAGGTCTGCTGGGGTTGAAAGACCTGCTGGTGACAAAATTGTCAAGTCAAGCGGAACGCGACCTGTCAACATCTCCTCCTTCACATTCTCCCGCAACTGGGGGTGCGAGGAAAAGGCTCAGAATTCCGAGCCCACCCGCTGGCGGTGATGCAGGGAAGTCTGGAGCGACTGCTGATGCTGACATCTGGTCCGGACTGAAGGACCTGACAACGATTACGGACATGTCGTCTACTGTCACTGCATATGATTCTCTCAACATTGATAGAATGGTGGAGGATTATATGAGTGACCGCATCCAAGTAGGCACGTCACACAGTCCGTACTTATACTGGCAGGAAAAAGAGGCAATTTGGAGGCCCTTGCACAAACTGGCTTTATTCTACCTAAGTTGCCCTCCCACAAGTGTGTACTCCGAAAGAGTGTTTAGTGCCGCCGCTCACCTTGTCAGCAATCGGCGTACGAGGTTACATCCAGAAAATGTGGAGAAGATGATGTTCATTAAAATGAATTATAATCAATTCCTCCGCGGAGACATTGACCAGCAGCAATTGCCTCCACAAAGTACACAGGGAGCTGAGATGGTGGATTCCAGTGGGGACGAATTGATAATCTGTGAGGAGGGGGATGTACACGGTGATATATCGGAGGGTGAAGATGAGGTGGACATCTTGCCTCTGTAGAGCCAGTTTGTGCAAGGAGAGATTAATTGCTTCTTTTTTGGGGGGGGTCCAAACCAACCCGTCATATCAGTCACAGTCGTGTGGCAGACCCTGTCACTGAAATGATGGGTTGGTTAAAGTGTGCATGTCCTGTTTTGTTTATACAACATAAGGGTGGGTGGGAGGGCCCAAGGACAATTCCATCTTGCACCTCTTTTTTCTTTTCTTTTTCTTTGCATCATGTGCTGATTGGGGAGGTTTTTTTTGGAAGGGACATCCTGCGTGACACTGCAGTGCCACTCCTAGATGGGCCCGGTGTTTGTGTCGGCCACTAGGGTCGCTAATCTTACTCACACAGTCAGCTACCTCATTGCGCCTCTTTTTTTCTTTGCGTCATGTGCTGTTTGGGGAGGGTTTTTTGGAAGGGACATCCTGCGTGACACTGCAGTGCCACTCCTAGATGGGCCCGGTGTTTGTGTCGGCCACTAGGGTCGCTAATCTTACTCACACAGCTACCTCATTGCGCCTCTTTTTTTCTTTGCGTCATGTGCTGTTTGGGGAGGGTTTTTTGGAAGGGACATCCTACGTGACACTGCAGTGCCACTCCTAGATGGGCCCGGTGTTTGTGTCGGCCACTAGGGTCGCTAATCTTACTCACACAGCTACCTCATTGCGCCTCTTTTTTTCTTTGCGTCATGTGCTGTTTGGGGAGGGTTTTTTGGAAGGGACATCCTGCGTGACACTGCAGTGCCACTCCTAGATGGGCCCGGTGTTTGTGTCGGCCACTAGGGTCGCTAATCTTACTCACACAGCTACCTCATTGCGCCTCTTTTTTTCTTTGCGTCATGTGCTGTTTGGGGAGGGTTTTTTGGAAGGGACATCCTGCGTGACACTGCAGTGCCACTCCTAGATGGGCCCGGTGTTTGTGTCGGCCACTAGGGTCGCTAATCTTACTCACACAGCTACCTCATTGCGCCTCTTTTTTTCTTTGCGTCATGTGCTGTTTGGGGAGGGTTTTTTGGAAGGGCCATCCTGCGTGACACTGCAGTGCCACTCCTAGATGGGCCCGGTGTTTGTGTCGGCCACTAGGGTCGCTAATCTTACTCACACAGCTACCTCATTGCGCCTCTTTTTTTCTTTGCGTCATGTGCTGTTTGGGGAGGGTTTTTTGGAAGGGACATCCTGCGTGACACTGCAGTGCCACTCCTAGATGGGCCCGGTGTTTGTGTCGGCCACTAGGGTCGCTTATCTTACTCACACAGCGACCTCGGTGCAAATTTTAGGACTAAAAATAATATTGTGAGGTGTGAGGTATTCAGAATAGACTGAAAATGAGTGTAAATTATGGTTTTTGAGGTTAATAATACTTTGGGATCAAAATGACCCCCAAATTCTATGATTTAAGCTGTTTTTTAGTGTTTTTTGAAAAAAACACCCGAATCCAAAACACACCCGAATCCGACAAAAAAAATTCGGTGAGGTTTTGCCAAAACGCGGTCGAACCCAAAACACGGCCGCGGAACCGAACCCAAAACCAAAACACAAAACCCGAAAAATTTCAGGCGCTCATCTCTAATTAATCTCTAATTAATTCATCCCCACTGGAATCCACCATCACAGGTCCCTGTGTACTTTCTGGAGGAAATTGCTGGTCAAGGTCTTCCCGGAGGAATGTATAATTCATTTTGATGAACATCATCTTCTCCACATTTTGTGGAAGTAACCTCCTATGCCGATCGCTGACAAGGTTACAGGCTGCACTAAACACTCTTTCGGAGTACACACTGGAGGGAGGTGCAACTTAGGTAAAATAAAGCCAGTTTGTGCAAGGGCATCCAAATTGCCTCTTTTTCCTGCCAGTATACGTACGGACTGCCTGACATGCCTACTTGGATGCTGTCACTCATATAATCCTCCACCATTCTTTCAATGGTGACACAATCATATGCAGTGACAGTAGACATGTCAGTAATTGATGGCAGGTCCATCAGTCCGGAACAGATGTCAGCACTCGCTCCTGAGTGCCCTGCATCACCACCAGCGGGTGGGCTAGGAAATCTTATCCTTTTCCTCCCAGCCCCAGTTGCTGGAGAAAATGAAGGAGATGTTGACGGGTCACGTTCCGCTTGAGTTGACAATTTTCTCACCAGCAGGTCTTTGAACCTCTGCAGACTTGTGTCTGCTGGAAAGAGAGATACAATGTAGGCTTTAAACCTAGGATCGAGCATGGTGGCCAAAATGTAGTGCTCTGATTTGAACAGATTGACCACCCTTGAATCCTGGCAAAGCGAATGAAGGGCTCAATCCAAAAGTCTCACACACTTAGCAGAATCTTAGCTCCTCCTTCAATCTCTCCAGCTGCTTCTGCAAAAGCCTGATGAGGGGAATGACCTGACTCAAGCTGGCAGTGTCTGAACTGACTTCACGTGTGGCAAGTTCGAAGGGTTGGAGAACCTTGCACAAGACAGAAATCATACTCCACTGCGCTTGAGTCAGGTGCATCCCCCCTCTTTGCCTATATCGTAGGTGGATGTATAGGCTTGAATGGCCTTATGCTGCTGCTCCATCCTCTGAAGCATATAGAGGGTTGAATTCCACCTCATTACCACCACTTGCTTCAGGTGATGGCAGGGCAGGTTCAGGAGTGTTTGCTGGCGCTCCAGTCTTCGGCAGGCGGTGAGTGAATGTTGAAAGTTGCCCGTCATTTATTTTTTTTATTCTACACCACCAAATTAATTGTATTTGCAAAATTTGCCCAGATGTAATGCATGCACAATATTGGTGGCGTTGTCCGATATCACAAATCACCTGGAGAGTCTAATTGGGGAAAGCCATTGTGCGATGATGTCCCTCAGTTTCCATAATAGGTTGTCAGCGGTGTGCCTCTTAAGGAAAGCGCTGATACATAGCATAGCCTGCCTTGGAACGAGTTGGCGTTTGAGAGATGCTGCTACTGTGCCGCTGCTGTTGTCGTTGTGTGAGGCCATACATCTACTCAGTGGGCTGTCACAGTCATATAGTCCTTAGTCTTCCCTGTTCCACTTGTCCACATGTCCGTGGTTAAGTGGACAGTGGGTACAACTGCATTTTGTAGGACACTGAGGACACTTTTTCTGACATATCTGTACATTCTCGGTATCACCTGCCTAGTGAAGTGGAACCTAGATGGGATTTGATACCGGGGACACAGTACCTCAAACAATTCTCTAAGTCCCACTAAACTAATGGCGGATACCGGACACACATCTAACACGAACATAGCTGTCAAGGCCTCAGTTATCAGTTTTGCAAAAGGATGACTGCTGTCATATTTCATCTTCCTCACAAAGGACTGTTGAACAGTCAATTGCTTACTGGAAGTAGTACAAGTGGTCTTCCGACTTCCCCTCTGGGATGACGAACGACTCGCAGCAGCAACAGCAGGCGTACCACTCAAGGATCCTCCGGAGGAATCCCGGTTAGGAGTGGACTCCTCAGTCTTGATAGTGACATGGCCTGCAGGACTACTGACGTTCCTGGCTGAGGAGGAAGTTGACGTTGAGGGAATTTGTGTCGTGGCTTGCAGGAGCTTGGGTATAAGAGGAAGAAGGGATTTAGGTGTCAGTGGACTGCTTTCGCTCTTACCCAAAGTTTCACAACTTGAAAATGACTGCTGATGAATGCGCTGCAGGTGACGTATAAGGGAGGATGTTCCTAGGTGGTTAACATCCTTACACCTACTTATTACAGATTGACAGAGGCAACACACGGCTTGACACCTGTTATCCAGATTTGTGGAGAAATAATTCCACACCGAAGAGGTGGCTTTTTTGGTATTTTGCCCAGGCATCACAATGGGCTTCTTCATCCCATGGACAACAGCTGTCTTCCCTGGTGCCTCATTTAAACAAACCACATCACCATCAGAATCCTCATCATCAACTTCCTCCTCAATGCCAGCAACACCCATATCCTCATCCTGGTGTACTTCAACAGTGACATCTTCAATTTGAATATCAGAAACTGGACTGTGGGTGCTCCTTCCAGCACTTTCAGGGGGCATGAAAATGGTGGAAGGAGCCACCTCTTCCCATCCAGTGTTGGGAAGGTCAGGCATCGCAACCGCCGACACACTTGGACTCTCCTTGGGGATTTGTGATACCATCTTAGAACGCACAGTTCTTTTATGTGCTTTTTCCAGCGTAACTCTTATCATTTTTCTAGCGGGAGGATGAGGGCTTCTGTCGTCATGTGAAGCTGAACCACTAGTCATGAACATAGGCCAGGACCTTAGACGTTCCTTGCCACTCTGTGTTGTAAATGGCATATTGGCAAGTTTACGTTTCTCCTCAGACCATTTAAATTTCTTTTTTTGGGTCTCTTCACTGGACTTTGGCTTTTTGGATTTTACATGCCCTCTACTATCACATTGGGCATCAGCCTTGGCAGATGACGTTGATGGCATTTCATTGTCTATGTCATGACTAGTGGCAGCAGCTTCAGCTCAAGGAGGAAGTGGATGTTGATTATTCCGTATTTTATCCTCCAAATTTTTGTTCTCCATTATTTTTCTGGAGTTATATAACAATATGCGGTACAGGAGAGCGTACCTCTACACCACACAGGGCAAACCTCGTGAAAATTTTTTGGATTAAGTATTAATAATTAGAGATGAGCAGGTTCGGTTCTCCGAGAACCGAACCCCCCAAACTCCACGTGGTTTACACGGGTCCGAGGCAGACTCGGTTCTTCCAGCCTGACTCGGAAAGCCCGAACGAGGCAAAATGTCATCATCCCGCTGTCAGATTCTCGCGATATTCGGATTCCATATAAAGAGCCACGAGTTGCCGCCATTTTAACTTGTGCATTGTAGAGAGAGCGGAGAGGACGTGGCTACGTTCTCTCAGTGGAAATCTCAATATCAGTGCTCAGTATCAGTGCTTACTTATTGCTGCTCAGTAATACTAGTAGTGTGTCTCTCCTCAGTGTCAGTTTTTGTATCCTCATCAGTGCTCAGGATCACTGCTCATTGTCTTGTGCTGCATTGTGGTGACCAGTATACTACAGTACAATAGTCCAGTGCTGCATCTTGCTGCTCAGTGTCAGTTCTAGTATCCTCATCAGTGCTCAGGATCACTGCTCATTGTCTTGTGCTGCATTGTGGTGACCAGTATACTACTGTACAATAGTCCAGTGCTGCATCTTGCTGCCCAGTGTGAGTTCTAGTATCCTCATCAGTGCTCAGGATCACTGCTCATTGTCTTGTGCTGCATTGTGGTGACCAGTATACTACAGTACAATAGTCCAGTGCTGCATCTTGCTGCCCAGTGTGAGTTCTAGTATCCTCATCAGTGCTCAGGATCACTGCTCATTGTCTTGTGCTGCATTGTGGTGACTAGTATACTACAGTACAATAGTCCAGTGCTGCATCTTGCTGCTCAGTGTGAGTTCTAGTATCCTCGTCAGTGCTCTGGATCACTGCTTATTTTCTTGTGCTGCATTGTGGTGACTAGTATACTACAGTACAATAGTCCAGTGCTGCATCTTGCTGCTCAGTATCTGTTCTAGTATGTCAGACAGTCTGTACGTATACTAGCAGGAAAAAGAGGCAATTTGGAGGCCCCTGCACAAGCTGGCTTAATTTTACCTAAGTTGCCCCCCCTCCAGTGTGTACTCCGAAAGAGTGTTTAGTGCAGCCGGTAACCTGGTCAGCGATCGGCGTAGGAGGTTACTTCCAGAAAATGTGGAGAAGATGATGTTCATCAAAATGAATTATAATAAATTCCTCCGTGGAGACATTTACCAGCAATTGCCTCCAGAAAGTACACAGGGACCTGTGATGGTGGATTCAAGTGGGGACGAATTAATACTCTGTGAGGAGGGGGATGTACACAGTGAAAGGGGTGAGGAATCGAACGATGAGGAGGAGGTGGACATCTTGCCAATGTAGAGCCAGTTTGTGCAAGGAGAGATTGATTGCTTCTTTTTTGGTGGGGGCCCAAACCAACCAATCATTTTAGCCACAGTCGTGTGGCAGACCCTGTCGCTGAAATGATGGGTTTATTAAAGTGTGCATGTCCTGTTTATACAACATAAGGGTGGGAGGGCCCAAGGACAATTCCATCTTGCACCTCTTTTTTTTTAATCTTTGCGTCATGTGCTGTTTCGGGACTATTTTTTTAAGTACCATCCTGTCTGACACTGCAGTGCCACTCCTAGATGGGCCAGGTGTTTGTGCTGCCCACTTGGGTCGCTTAGCTTAGTCATCCAGCGACCTCGGTGCAAATTTTAGGACTAAAAATAATATTGTGAGGGGTGAGGTGTTCAGAATAGACTGGATATTTGTGGAAATTATGGTTATTGAGGTTAATAATACTATAGGATCAAAGTTACCCCCAAATTCTATGATTTAAGCTGTTTTTGAGGTTTTTCTTTTAAAAAACCCCCGAATCCAAAACGCACTCGAATCTGACAAAAATTCGAAAGGGAGGTTTTGCCAAAACGCGTCCGAATCCAAAATACGACCGCGAAACCAAATCCAAAACCAAAACACAAAACCTGAAAAATGCCCGCTGCACATCTCTATTAATAACCCGTTTATTTGGAGTAAATAATATACAGCACAGGATAGCACCACTGAACTTATATGGCAGCACCACTGGACTGGATTTATACAGAATTATATTGACTTTTATGAATTTATACGGCAGGATCGCTGGAATTATACAGTAGGATCACTGTATTTATACGCCAGTACCAGTGGATTTATACGGCAGTATCACTGGACATATATGGCAGTATCAATGGACATATACGACAGTAACACTGGACATATATGGCAGTATCACTGGACTGGACTTATACGCCAGTACCACTGGAATTATACTGCAGGATCACTGGACTTATACGGCAGGATCACTGGATTTATAAAGCAGGATCACTGTAATTATACGGCAGGATCACTGGATTTATACGGCAGTACTGCTGGACATATACGGCAGTATCACTGGACATATACAGCAGTATCACTGGACATATATGGCAGTATCACTGGACTGGAGTTATACACCAGTACCACTGGAATTATACGGCAGGATCATTGGACTTATACGGCAGGATCACTGGATTTATACGGCAACACCGCTGGACATATATGGCAGTATCAATGGACATATACGGCAGTATCACTGGACTGGACTTATACCCCAGTACCACTGGACTTATATGGCAGTATCACTGGACATATACGGCAGTATCAATAGACATTTATGGCAGTATTACTAGACTGGACTTATACGCGTCCAGTACCACTGGAATTATACGGCAGTATCACTGGACTTATACAGCGGAATCACGGTATTTATACGGCAGGATCACTGTAATTATACGGCAGGATTACTGTATTTATACGGCAGTACCGCTGGACATATATGGCAGTATCACTCGACATATATGGTAGTATCAATGGACATATACGGCAGGATCACTGTAATTATACAGCAGGATCACTGTAATTATACGGCAGGCAGGGCCGGTTCTGGGGCTCTGTGCGCCCCGGGCGGCAATAGGGGGCATGGCTTCGTACAGGGGGCGTGGTCATTAACACCCCCTGTACAGACTGAAATGATGTGCGGTGCGCGATGACATCATCGCGCACTGCACAGCAAAGGTCCTCTCTACGAAGGGAAACTAGACGCGTAGCGTCTAGTTTCCTTCGTGGAGAGGACCTTTGCTGTGCGGTGCGCGATGATGTCATCGCACACCGCACAGTAAAGGACCTCTCCACGAAGGGAAACTAGACGCGTACGCATCTAGTTTCCCTTCACAGCGGCCAGTGGCAGCGGGGGGCAGCGGGGGGCACAGCAGCAGCGGATCTTGCCCTGGTGCGGCGCCCTCCGGATGGCACCCTGCGCCCTCCGGAAGGCGGCGCCCCGGGCAAAAGTCCTGCTTGCCCGTGGCAAGATCCGCTACTGACGGCAGGATCATTGGATTTATACTGCAGGATCACTGGAATTATACGGCAGGATCAATGGACTTATACGGCAGTACCACTGGACTGGACCTATACGGCATTACCACTGGAATTATTCAGCAGGATAACTGGACGTACACGGCAGGATCACTGGATTTATACGGCAGTACCGCTGGACATATACGGCAGGGTCACTGTAAATATATGGAAGGATCACTGGAATTATAAGACAGGATCACTGGATTTATACGGCAGGATCACTGGAATTATAAGGCAGGACCACTGAATTTATGCGGCAGTACCGCTGGACATATACGGCAGTATCACTGGACATATACGGCAGTATCACTGGACATACAGTATACGGCAGTATCAGTGGACTGGATTTATACGCCAGTACCACTGGAATTATACAGCAGGATCACTGGACTTATACGGCAGGATCACTGGATTTATAGGGCAGTACCGCTGGACATATACGGCAGTATCAATGGACATATACGGCAGCACCACTGGACATATACGGCAGCACTGGGACACCACCACTGGACTGATACAGGACAACACAGCACCACTGCAATGTACTGGACTTATACAGCAGCACTGGACATATGGCAGCAGAGGACACCACCACTGTGACTGGACTGATGCAGCACAACACACCACCACTTGACCGATGCAGCACAACACAGCACCACTGGACTGTACTTATACAGCAGCACTGGACACATGGCAGCAGAGGACACAACCACTGTGACTGGACAGATGCAGTACAAATCACGGACACTGAGGACACTGAGGCCCAGCATACCGGCGCCGGGAGCCCGACCGCCGGCATACCGACAGCGTGGCGAGCGCAAAGGAGCCCTTGCAAGCTTGCTGCGCTCGCCATGCTGCGGGCACGGTGGCGCGCTACGCGCGCCCCACTATTTTATTCTCCCTCCAGGGGGGTCGTGGACCCCCACGAGGGAGAATAGTTGTCGGTATGCTGGGTGTCGGGATTCCGGCGCCGGTATACTGTGCGCCAGGATCCCGACATTCGGCATACAGAAGATCACCCCGTTTATGTGCACCCTTAGTAGACAGGGGCGGGGGAGATGTTTAGCAGCTAGACTTGCCACTGCTTGTTCCAGTTCCTGAGTCTTATTGGCATTTGCAGTGAGCTTAGATGACATATCAGACATCATACTGTAGTTTTGATAGCCCCCAACCAGGAGAGCTCAGGACCCTCCACCACATTGGGGGTCATTCCGAGTTGATCGTTCGCTGCCGCTGTTCGCTGCATAGCGATCAGTGAAAAAAACGGCTAATCTGCGCATGCGTATGCTCCGCAATGCGCACACATTGTGGTTTTGCACTGGTTCTAGCGACGATTCCAATCGCACAGAAGGCCGCAAGGTGATTGACAGAAAGAGAGCGTTTCTGGGTGTCAACTGACCGTTTTCAGGGAGTACTTAGAAAAACGCAGGCGTGTCTGGAAAAATGCAGGCATGACTGGGTGTTCGCTGGGAGGGTGTGTGACATCAAAAGCCGTCCCCCCGTCGTTAGCATCAACGCACAGGATAAGTAACTACAGGGCTCGTCTTGTTTTGCACAAAATGTTTTTGCAGGCGCTCTGCTGCACAGGCGTTTGCACTTCTGCAAAGCAAAAATACACTCCCCGGTGGGTGGTGACAATGCGTTTGCACGGCTGCTAAAAACTGCTAGCGATCGATCGACTCGGAATGACCCCCATTGTTATCAGCATTCAGAGATGGCTGACTACACTGCTCACATGGTAAGGAGTCAGATGAACTAGGAGAGAATCTAGCATTACATACGCTGCATGCAGAGCCGGACCTAGGCATAGGCAAACTAGGCAATTGCCTAGGGCATCTGGTATGCCTAGGGGCACAAGCAGATTCTGCTGATTAAAATGATATGCGGCATGCCTATATTCTGTGTGTAGCATTTCGTATGCAGATACAGCCACAGTCGCACACAGTATATAGGCATTCCGCATATCATTTTTATCAGCAGAAGCTGCTTGTGCATCCTAGCCACCAGGCAATGCAAATAATGCATTTTCATAAAAAATAGGCACCCGACATTAGAAGAGTGGACTCACGCCAGGCACTATTTGTGTCATTATGTGTATAAGGGCATTAATAATGTGTAACATATGTGTAAGGGGCACTTTGTGTGTCATTATGTGTATAAGGGCACTAATAATGTGCAGCATATGTGTAAGGGACATTGGGGGTAATTCCAAGTTGATCGCAGCAGGAAATTTTTTAGCAGTTGGGCAAAACCATGTGCACTGCAGGGGGGGGCAGATATAACATTTGCAGAGAGAGTTAGATTTGGGTGGGTTATTTTGTTTCTGTGCAGGGTAAAATACTGGCTGCTTTATTTTACACTGCAATTTGGATTGCAGATTGAACACACCACACCCAAATCTAACTCTCTCTGCACATGTTATATCTGCCTCCCCTGCACTGCACATGGGGGGTCATTCCGAGTTGTTCGCTCGTTATTTTTTTCTCGCAACGGAGCGAATAGTCGCTAATGCGCATGCGCAATGTCTGCAGTGCGACTGCGCCAAGTAAATTTGCTGTGCAGTTAGGTTTTTTACTCACGGCATTACGAGGTTTTTTCTTTGTTTTGGTGATCGTAATGTGATTGACAGGAAGTGGGTGTTTCTGGGCGGAAACTGGCCGTTTTATGGGAGTGTGTGAAAAAATGCTGCAGTTTCTGGGAAAAACGCGGGAGTGGCTGGAGAAACGGAGGAGTGTCTGGGCGAACGCTGGGTGTGTTTGTGACGTCAAACCAGGAACGACAAGCACTGAACTGATCGCAGATGCCGAGTAAGTCTGGAGCTACTCAGAAACTGCTAAGAAGTGTCTATTCGCAATTCTGCTAATCTTTCGTTCGCAATTTTGATAAGCTAAGATCCACTCCCAGTAGGCGGCGGCTTAGCGTGTGCAAATCTGCTAAAAGCAGCTTGCGAGCGAACAACTCGGAATGACCCCCATGGTTTTGCCCAATTGCTAACAAAGATCCTGCTGCGATCAACTCAGAATTACCCCCATTATGTGTGTCATTATGTGTATAAGGGCATTAACAATGTGCAGCATATGTGTAAGGGAAATTATGTGTATAAGGGCATTAATAAGGGTTGACATAATATGTAAGGTGCATTATGTTTATAAGGACATTAATAATGTATGTCATATGTGTAAAGGGCATTACTGTGTGGTATTATGTGTATAAATGCATTACCAAGTGTGGCATTATGTGTATAAGGTGCGTATAAGCTGTATGGCGTAACGTATAGAAAGGGCACTACTGTGTGGTCTAATGTGAATAAAGAGAAATATGGGGTAGTGTAATGTGAATAAGGAGCAATATGGTGTGGTGTAATGAGAATAAGGAGCAATTCAGTATGACATTATGTGAATGAGGGGCACTACTGTGAGGAGTAACGTATATAAGGTAAAGTGGTACTACTGTGTGATGTAATGTGAATAAGGGACACTATTGCATAATAAATTGTGAATAAAGTTGCACTACTGTGAGGCCTAATTTAAATTTGGGGTACTAGTATTGTGTGGCCATGCCCCTTGCCAGCAAAAACACATACCTTTTTGGGCTGTGCACCGAATGTGCACATTGTTCTTATTTTAATTACAGGGGGTAGGAAAACAAAAAACAGGACTGCTATGGGTGGAGGTGATGGTGCTGGGAAAGGGGTGCAGGGTCAGAGGTGGAACTAGCGGTGGCGCTGGGGGCATCAGCCAAAATCTCGCCTAGGGCATCATATTGCTTAGGGCCGGCTCTGGCTGCATGACTTTTGTTTTACCATTGTGAATCAGAAAAAACAGGTACAATACACATACAACACAGCCTGATATTGATATTAGTGATGAGCGGGTTCGGTTCCTCGGAATCCAAACCCGCCCAAATTTACCTTTTTTTGCACGGGTCCGAGCAACTCGGATCCTCCTGCCTTGCTCGGTTAACCCGAGCGCGCCCAAATGTCATCATCCCGCTGTCGGATTCTCGCGAGATTCGTATTCTATATAAGGAGCCGCGCGTCGCCGCCATTTTTCACTCATGCATTGGAAATGATCGTGAGAGGACGTGGCTGGCGTCCTCTCAGTTTCTATGTTCAGGGGGCTGCAAATATCTGTGCTCAGTGTGCTGCAAATATCTGTGCTCAGTGTGCTGCAAATATCTACGTTCTCTGCCTGAAAAACGCTCCATATCTGTGCTCAGTGTGCTGCAAATATCTGTGCTCACACTGCTTTATTGTGCGGACTGGGGACCACCAGTATTATTATATAGGAGGAGGACAGTGCAGAGTTTTGCTGACCAGTGACCACCAGTATTATACGTTCTCTGCCTGAAAAATGCTCCATATCTGTGCTCAGTGTGCTGCAAATATTTGTGCTCACACTGCTTTATTGTGGGTACTGGGGACCACCAGTATTATTATATAGGAGGAGTAGAGTGCAGAGTTTTGCTGACCAGTGACCACCAGTATTATACGTTCTCTGCCTGAAAAACGCTCCATATCTGTGCTGCATTGTAGTATACATAGTAAGAGTACAGTGCATAATTTTGCTGACCACCAGTATATAATATATAGCAGTACGGTACAGTAGGCCACTGCTCTACCTACCTCTGTGTCGTCAAGTATACTATCCATCCATACCTGTGGTGCATTTCAGTTTTCCACAGTTTGCTGACCACCAGTATATAATATATAGCAGTACGGTACAGTAGGCTACTGCTCTACCTACCTCTGTGTCGTCAAATATACTATCCATCCATACCTGTGGTGCATTTCAGTTTTGCAGAGTTTGCTGACCACCAGTATATAATATATAGCAGTACGGTACAGAAGGCCACTGCTCTACCTACCTATGTGTCGTCAAGTATACTATCCATCCATACCTGTGGTGCATTTCAGTTTTGCACAGTTTGCTGACCCCCAGTATATAATATATAGCAGTACGGTACAGAAGGCCACTGCTCTACCTACCTCTGTGTCGTCAAGTATACTATCCATCCATACCTGTGGTGCATTTCAGTTTTGCACAGTTTGCTGACCACCAGTATATAATATATAGCAGTACGGTACAGTAGGCCACTGCTCTACCTACCTCTGTGTCGTCAAGTATACTATCCATCCATACCTGTGGTGCATTTCAGTTTTGCACAGTTTGCTGACCACCAGTATATAATATATAGCAGTACGGTACAGTAGGCCACTGCTCTACCTACCTCTGTGTCGTCAAGTATACTATCCATCCATACCTGTGGTGCATTTCAGTTTTGCACAGTTTGCTGACCACCAGTTTATAATATATAGCAGTACGGTACAGTAGGCCACTGCTCTACCTACCTCTGTGTCGTCAAGTATACTATCCATCCATACCTGTGGTGCATTTCAGTTTTGCACAGTTTGATGACCACCAGTATATAATATATAGCAGTACGGTACAGTAGGCCACTGCTCTACCTACCTCTGTGTCGTCAAGTATACTATCCATCCATACCTGTGGTGCATTTCAGTTTTGCACAGTTTGCTGACCACCAGTATATAATATATAGCAGTACGATACAGAAGGCCACTGCTCTACCTACCTCTGTGTCGTCAAGTATACTATACATCCATACCTGTGGTGCATTTCAGTTTTGCACAGTTTGCTGACCACCAGTATATAATATATAGCAGTACGGTACGGAAGGCCACTGCTCTACCTACCTCTGTGTCTTCAAGTATACTATCCATCCATACCTGTGGTGCATTTCAGTTGTGCGCAGTATATATAGTAGTAGGCCATTGCTATTGATACTGGCATATAATTCCACACATTAAAAAATGGAGAACATTGTGGAGATTAAAATAGGGAAAGATCAAGATCCACTTCCACCTCGTGCTGAAGCTGCTGCCACTAGTCATGGCCGAGACGATGAAATGCCATCAACGTCGTCTGCCAAGGCCGATGCCCAATGTCATAGTAGAGAGCATGTAAAATCCAAAAAACAAAAGTTCAGTAAAATGACCCAAAAATCAATATTGAAAGCGTCTGATGAGTAGCGTAAACTTGCCAATATGCCACTTACGACACGGAGTGGCAA